>NW_018478953.1:0-3318 GCF_002113885.1 Mizuhopecten yessoensis | reverse complement strand
TTTGGTTTTCATTTAAAAACTGTAAATAGGTACGGTGATATATAAATATAATTTAGGACGCTTAGCGTGGCAATAGCCAAATTGAGTCAAGCATGTGTGCCTCACCTCAGCTGGAAAAATAGTCACATAACCCTGACTGTATAAAGTATGTATCATTCAGTCTAAAACAAAGGAGTTACAAGTATAATCTTAAGTCAGTGATACGAGGTTGAATTCATAATGACGGCAAAGACAATACAAAACTTAATACACATAGAACATTGTACCTCCACGTGAAGGATTAAATTAACGCTCATGTCTACAGTCCATCGGAGTTAAAAAAATAAACAAACTATCTGATTTAATTCAAGATTAAAATGCCGCTCTTTGTGTTAAATACATTTGTCAGAAGAGATAAATGAATCAGGTCATAGTTTTAGATCTTTTCTTTAGAGTCAGGTGTCATGTTGAGCCGAAGTTGAATGTAACGTTTGCCACTGTACACTGGTACGGATATACATATTGTTATGGGGACAATGCTGTTTGGGTCAGCAAACGATTATCCAAATGATATAATGTTGTTGTGAGGTAAAGTTGGGATATGTTTTCCCCCGAAATTTATAATTGTACTATAACTCGGAGGGGGGGGGGGGAGGGGGATGACTGTTGTAAAGACGACTGTTGTAAGGATGCTGGGGGTTTCCAGCCAATAGTAACTGCACTGCCCTGTTGCGTGCATCGTTTGTTAATCTAGGCATTTTGACGTAATCTCAAACGAACTTTCTTTTCGGACTATTCTAACCGTTACCTGAAAAATGTTAAACAATTATAGGATGCACGCAATACGGCCACGTGTATCGGTGCACGTGATAATCGGACTATGTATTGAAGTACAGCGGACACGAGAACGCGTTGTGTGACGGAATTTAATTAACCGTGATTTGATGGTGAAAATGCCCGTTATAGATCACAACGAAGATGTTCGTTTTGAATAACTGAATATTTTGACTTCATCAACACCACCTTGTTCAAATGTAAGGAAGGCCAAACTTTTGAAGACTGCCAGCTGAAAACTCATATTATTTTATAGCATTTCCTCAAGACTGTGGTTTAGATAACATTAAGTCGTGCATTTGTTTGAGGGTACAAACAAAGTCTGTGTTAGTTTTGAAACAAACTTAATGAACTGCAAAGCAGTTCATGTTAAATTTGTTTCAAGACGACCTCGCCTCATTACGCCATGAAATCAACCAAAGCAAGATTCAATTCTTTTATTTCAATCAACATGGTTCTTTCTCAATAATTTGAACTTGTGAAAGTCCATTCGGATAGTTTGTCAAATGTTCTTCAAATGTCATATTACATTTTTGACGATGAATTCATATGTTTCGACATAGAGTTTTCTGATGCGTCATCGCGGAAAAACAATGTCTAGACGCAGTGCGCAGGCTCACCTGCTAGTCTACAGCAGACATCTTTTTACTAGCTCAAAGTGGAAAACCGCTAAATTTCGAAGATCTTCATCTTTTGAAATATAGAGCTGCAGTTATTGAATGCCGAATCAAACAGGAAACATGACTTGGACGAAACAATTTGATATGGCAGTTGCCTGTTTAACTGCATTTCATAAATGACGTTACCACATGGATCTATATTGTGTTCTATTTGTAACGGGGGTTGACACTGGCACAAGAGGCAGAATGGGTAGCTAGAGGAAGATGTTTAGGGCACTCTATGAATTGTCACTACCGCTAGCAACAGCTGTACTATTTTACAGATTGATCGATTTGGTTGCTCGAATAATGTCTTGTGTAGCTTCAATAAACATAAAAAATCTCCTTCAAGTGTTTTATTTGTTTAAAAATGTCAATTGTTAATTCCATTNTAAAAGCATTTGCATTGTGTGTCTAGATGATTAAAATAAAGAGAGGGTTAAAATAATAAAAGAGATAACGGATAGATGATATGGACTATGTGATATATATAACGTCAAAGAGGGTAAGGTGGGTTAAAAGACATTAGAATCTAAAGAATAGACCGATGTCTTTCAAATAGTTAAATAATGCCTCCGAGTCCACGGAACTGAAAATAGTTTTCATATCCGGAACTGAAAAGCAATTATCACGAATGTGTTTAAAATCGGAACATTCCATTAAAAAATGTACCATTCTAAATGGAGTGTCACATGCGTGGCATGAAGGTTGATCTTCTCGTTCAAAAGGTACGAATGAGTAGGATATGTGTGCCCAGTACGGAGTCGAGAGAGGACAACTTCCTCTCTACGATCTTCCCGACTGGGAACAGATGTTTTAAGTTTCGGTTGTACTTTAAAAAGTTTGTCGCGAATAATAGTTATAAAATCTGTATATGGTACTTTGATTTAACGCAGTTTTATCCTTCTGTCATAAAGGGATGGTTCATTTGCTTCCACATACAGGCATTTAACAGGTGTTGCTCGAAAAGCTCCAAGAGCTAGACGTTGCCCTTGATTATTGATTGGGTCTAGCATCTGCAGGTACGAACTCAGCGCCGACCCGTATGCCATAGAACCATAATCGAGTTTTGTTCGAATAAGTGATCTGTATATATCTGGAAAAGCATTTCATGGTCCGCTCCCAAATCTTTATGAGAAAGGACTCGTATAATGTTTTTTGTCGAGTCCAATTTGCGTAGAAAATGAGCAATTAAACCAAGTCATACAGGGGTGTCAGCGTTTCAGTTGACAGATTTTGTGTTTTTATTCCGTTTTCATTTCATTCCCTTCTCAAGATCCAATTCGTTCCATTTACGTCGCAGACTGTTTCTTCGTTTTGTTTTGCTTCGTTCCATTGAAAACCCGTAGACTTCCTAAAACGATCATTCTATAAATATTTTAGTATTATTGATTATGATGCGTTAACAAATCGCTGTATAATGTTACACTGATAAAATGGCTCGAGCTTCAAGTTATTTATAAATGATACATGTATATGTTTTTATTGTCAGATAGAGGTTCCTGTACAACCCCCCTTAAAGTTGACCCATAGCAGGGCTTGAACGTATTTTTTAATATAGTAAGTCTAGGGGTAGCAGTTTCCAATCTTTACTAGTCCATGTGAAAATTCCAGATAAGGAATATCAAATTTTGACTTGCCAATCAGGCTAGCGGTTTTCAGAACCACTAGTCACGCTGAATATTTCACTAGTCTCAGACTATAGGGCTACCCTTATTGTCTAGTCCTGTGTCAATAGTCTCAGACTATCGGGCTATCCTTATTGTCTAGTCATGTGTCAATAGTCTCAGACTATCGGGCCTCCCTTATTGTCTAGTCCTGTGTCAATAGTCTCAGACTATCGGGC
>NW_018478952.1:0-3305 GCF_002113885.1 Mizuhopecten yessoensis | reverse complement strand
CGTAACAATCAATACCTTTTCACAAGAGCAGATAACTCTGCAATAAGAAAATAGGTTTATCGTCCAGTGAATTTGAGCAGAGTGAAACAGTCACAACGACGGGAATGAAAGCAACGAAGCAGAGGATACACCAAACAAATGTGACGATACCATTATCCGACTTGAAACCAGGCCGGTGCTTCAGAATTTTATAAATACTGATTGAAACATTATACACTGATTGACAGAATTTATCCAAGTTTATTTCCGGAAGTATGTGTAATTTGTTTTCATGCTTTCATATACAATTTGTAAATCATGGAAAAATAAAACTAACACCAAGCTAAACAAAAAAAACAATTTTATTTTCAATACATATTTTGATTTTTTCATTCATAAGTTCACGGACATAATGTACATTTAACGAAACATCATTTCATGACGTGTTTTCAAACTCGTAAATCGTACCACCACTAATTCTGTTGCTTTATTATACAGCGAGTGTATTTTGTGATAAATTGCCCCAATAATCGAACGATTTATATTTCAGGCATTGCTGGAAACGAAGGTGGCTTGATTTTCAAGATTCTGCTGAATAGATAAGACAACACACTACTTACTGTATATTTCTAAAGAATAATGTGTTCAGTTATAGTTTTGAACTTCAGAATCTAATCAATCCAATTCACTTGGACCAGCCAAATGACTAAAATAATATTAATAGAAACAGATATATTTACTGTAAAAAAAAAGGACATTTTTGCGGTGTGACTCTTAAAACTATTCGATGTGGATACACGTTTGGCGCCTTTGACAAAGTGACTGGTAGTATACGGATACATGTACACGTGCATATTTTCGCATTATCCATCCAGTAAATATACAAAACAAGCAAACATTTCCCTTTTTACAGTATTTAGAATCGAACGTAACATAAAGTCATACACAATCAATTCACATAAATCTCTGTTTGGGTTTTAACATCTTCGCAAAAGCTTACTGATGTCACATGACGAGTTATCACAGACACTACGGCACCAAACAGACGATGACGCTGCCAGAAATGATGAATCCCACCATTAAGTCAAGATCATGGGACTAGTGTCAACTGATTGTATGTACGCTCACCATCCGTGTATAAAGCATCATCACTCTAAAATGTCGCAACTTAGACACGGTAGCATGGCAAGCAATCTGGTCACACTACTCAGACAATTGGCTTATCACGGAACCAAAGCAGATATAATAAAAAAGACAATAGTATATCGGGAGTAAAAGAACAACCAACATCCCAAGTGTTGAAATTGGGGAATTTGAGGGGGTCTAATTCCGTCTTTTCGTTGTCATGGAGATTACAGAAGCAATTTCCCGATCTGCAATGCTCAGTATAAGATGAGTCTATTATGGGTATGTTGTGAGATAGGACAGAGATATTGTCTCCAAACAGCAGGAGATAACAAGATTCGTAAAGCCCAAAAGATGCATTTAGTATGTGATTCCCGTGTAGGTAAATAAACAAATAAATACAGGTTTGTTTTCCATATAACAACAGCGTTCTGCTTCAAATACATTTAAGTCATATTTAAGCATATCTCTGGCACTGGGACGTCACACTGTCTAAAGAAAATGTCAAATGGCAGCTTCTGACGATGATCAGAGAGAACAATCGTTGTGTAAAGAAACTACAAACATTGTAGATCTTGTTTAAATTATAGAAACTGTTTTTAATAAGTTTCTATTTCATATGAAATTTATGAAACTCGCCTCAAAGATTTGATTTTAACGTTCGGTAGAGTCTCATTAAAATAAATTTCAATCTGATAAAAGTTTCTTTAAGAGGCCGTTCATGCTTATAACATAACGTTTAAATGACTTACAAAGCGCGGGAGTCTCTAATGGGTTCACTATAAAATACAAACTAACACTGATAAAAGGATACACAATATAATGTTAAATTTCCGCGAATAACAATTAAAAACATCTTTAAAATAAAATAACATAATGAATTAACAGATAAATGAACATTTTATGAAACCATGTGACCTCAATTATAGACCCTATATATATATATATATATATATATAGTTCACACACAACGAGAAAATTTGGAATATTCAAAGTTCACAAGTGCACCTACAACTTAAGTGACTTCGAAGCAAAATTAAAAAAAAACAACGAATACATATAAAAAAAGGAAATAATATCCATTGATATAACAAAACATAAATATGAAAAACATGTATTGGCAAATGCTATTAAAACATGAAAGGGGAAAAACGAAATGGACAAATGGCTGGGGATGTAGAAATTCTTGTTAGTAAATCGCTAACCAATCGCCCTGTCAATAAGTGCCGGAAGTGTCAGTATGGATATATGAAATGATTAATTTGAGTAAGAAAATAGGAAAGCGGAGAGAAATAAGTTTGTATCTTGTAACTGTTATATATTTCTTTACTCCTTAGTCACAACCAAATTGACTTATTTCACAGTGTTTAATTAAATTGTGCAGTGTGACGTCACGACGGTGTTTGACGTCATACTTGTATCATGATATCAGGTCTAATATAAAATATCTCAGGAGAAGACGAGCTATGCATTTGGTACAGAATGAAGTTATTTTTTTTGTTATATATTTGTTATCGGATAAACCAGATACTTAACCAGTGATAATTGATTCGATGTCGAGAACTTATGTAGAAAACCCTGTATAACCTACGGAAGTATAATCCTCGAGATTTTGACAGGTTACTCTTTGAAACAAATTAAATACAAACAAAACACATATATTTTATAACTGAAAATGATAATGCATTGTAGAATTGCAATACATTTCAATATATAATTCCAGGATATCGATAGTCCGGTTAGAGTACCTTGTTAGTCCATTCTAATTCTCGAAATGTTTTATTTTCTCACTGATAAGAGACCTGATTTATGATAGTTAACTCTCTTTTTTTCACAAATACTTTAAAGAATATGGTAATGAAAATAAAATAAAGTATTTATATTCAAAATTAATTATAAAACATTTTATGTGAATTCAACTTAATAAAGAATGGCCAGCACAATCAATGTCACTCCGATTTATGCAGATAACTATCCATATCCAAGACCGTGATGGAAATATAACTAGACAAACATTGTATACATCTATGTTCCTTTTTATGGATTTGTTTGACAAAACTGTGTACATACATTCATCGAGGGGTTTTCAGAATCTATTTTTAAATATGTACATGTTCATTAAGGGATTTCCCGACTCTACATATATATATAATCAGTAAGGGGTGTCGTAACTCTATTCTAGATGTATACATATTCATTAA
>NW_018478951.1:0-3299 GCF_002113885.1 Mizuhopecten yessoensis | reverse complement strand
CGAATCCAGGTCTAGCCCCATTGCATTTTCCTCTCTTGTTAAATACAATCGAACACAGATATATTAGAATGTTTGGGTAAAATAAAAGCTTTCATATAAATCGGTTTTCAATGTAATATGATATCGAAAACGATAAACTAAAATACTCTTAGCTGTATTCCTGTATATTCGACACACACGGTTTTTAGACCGAAATGTATACACGCCGACAAACATTTAAACAGTGGCGTTATTATTATTTTATGTTGATATTGACATTATTTTTTTAAAGCCTAGAATTACAAACATGTATATTGAATGTAAAAGGAAGTTAGTTTTTTAATGACGGACGAAATTGATAGGACATGGTTTAATGTGTCGATCTGTGTTGAGTCATGAAACATCATCGAGATCACGCAAGCTTGTAAAAAGTTAACCGGCAATTGGGTTAACATTACATGCACCTGAGAACAGCTTGTATATATGTCGTTAGATTGCTTTAAACGTGATATTTAAGGATTAACTTGAATAAAAAAAAATATGTTATGGAGATTTAACACAAAAAACGGAGTGTACTCTAAATAAACCGCGAAGCGGTATATGTTGAGAGTACACTCCGGTTTTTGTGTTATTGCTCCATAACATAAAAAATATATTCAAGTCAATCCTTAGAATTTAATCTACTATACACAATCCCTATGGAAATCCACTTTTATTGATGGACTCTTTTCTCTAAGAAATTATTACGCCACTGTATTAGCCAATCAAAAGCGACGTCACAAACGGCGACGTCATTTTTTAACGTTATTGGCTGATAACATATATTTCTAAGGCAATAAAAATGCTTGTTACAAGCAAGATTAAATTATAATGCAATAACAAATGAAATTGGGCATACGCTACATGAATGTCATGAACTTCTATTAGTCCCTCAAGACGAACCAAACACTGATATTGTAAAATTTTCATATTTAATATTGTTACAACATCACATCTGACTAAAGGACAGAACAGGCACACAGTATCGCTCAAAACAATGATATGCAAAAGTTCAAATGAACTGCGTGAAATGAATAGATTAAGGTAACGATATATAATAATTTCATAAGAGTTAGAAGTACTAAAGGTTTTGTTAGCACTACAGTATTACATATACATTTGATTTCCTTTAACTACTTAAGCAATATGACATAATTAACCACTATTTATAGCACTGATTTTGATGATGCCATTTGTAATAATTCCAAATATAAAGGTATTGAACTATGATGTTCTATAAAGAATCATTAAGTAGGCCGGCATTACCTACACATTCCTTTAGCGCCACGCTAGTTATCAAATGATTTAGAAGGAATACAAAAACATCCATCACATAGCTAATATTGACACAATGCAACAATAACCACAGTTTTTATATTGATACGTCATCGCCTTATTCAGAAACGATCTGAATCGTTTTGTCAGATTTGTCGGTCTGATAGTAAACCAATTAAAAAACAGTCTTTGAAATCAGTACAAAATCAGGGTATTTTTTTCAGGGAATATATATATATGTTGTTTTATTTATGTCAGTTCTAGTGCTATCTAATATACATTTGAATAAAAAATAACATCGCGATATTCAAAAGAAAACATGATAATACTATGTTGCAAAATCGTGATTTAGCAATTCCTTTCTCAAATTACACTCTGAGGTGATCCCATCTTATGACAATTATTTTAATAATCGATATAACCATCGTCACCACGTTTTTCACCTCGGGACTTTGTATCCTGGTTTTCGAAATCCTTATTCCCATGATCAGGTGTACAATTATACATCACAAAGTCGGAAGGTGTCGTTGATGACATCAGCAGAGATTTTTCAAGCGTTGGTATCACATAAAATACTTCCTTATTAACACACGGACAGTTTTATCCGTTTTACCGAATTACGGATATTTTTGATCAAGTTTACAGGTAAATAGTTTATGCAAAAAGGTGTTACAACATCGTTGATGGTTCTTTATTGACATCGAGTGAGTGGGTTACTTCGTTATACAGATTCCGATGGTTATGGCGGTAATTGATAAGTAAATATCAAATTCAGGAAATTAAAACATTTGTGAATTCAAGCGACCGACATTACGCCACAGTTTATTTCTGATGGGCATTATAGCCCTTCCTCGTCACGTGTAACACTTTGTCCATCATTTCAGTTTTTGTTCAGATATTAAATCCATATTTTTAAGATAAGAAATATTGCTTTGACAGAAACGACTTCTCGTCTACTTACTAAATGGTACGTGAGCTAAATGATTTCTACACAGAATAAAATAAACATGTTTTCAAGAACACAAAATTCCACTTTAACCACAAACAAAAAATATCGGACCCATCACATATGGTCCTGGATGTATTTCCTACCTTTTTTTCGTTGGTCTTCTTAATTTTCGAAAAGAAAGTAATTGCTACGGTGTAGTCTTTTTTCTTTGTAGATATCGCCATTGTCAGTGTATCACTGACTGGGACCTCCAAAGGGGGTGTCGGTTTGGTACAAGTTTGAATCCTGGTGGACTGTTCTCCCTCGTTATGTGCGGAAGCCATTACGTCCTTGTGACCGGTGAATAAACCCAGGACAACCTGGTAAATGTAAAGTACGCAAAGATGAGTCGGTGAAGATGTTGAAGACAATCATAGATTAATGTTATGTACACGTAAGCAAATTAGAAATCATCAAGGTACATCATGCATTTTATTATATAATTTAAAACTTAGCTATAACTTACCTAAACGACACATAGGCTTCTTCACGCTATACGTCTATTCTGTTTGACAGCTGCTTCAACTTGCTAGAGTGAGTATGTATTGTGTGCGGTGATATTGGGCGGCATTGCTAGATTTTCTGTATCCAAAAATAGTAATATGCAATGTCAGAACTAATGAACTACACATATTTAGCATATGTACAATAACGCCAGTGAACCGAATCGAACAAATATTTTAACTGTTAATATGAGACTTGATCACCGAAATAGTTACCCGACATCCGTGTACCTTTACCTTAGTCACGTTGTAAGATACGAGTTTTCATTTCACCAACGTACCTGTGCCCTCGACGACGCAGCTTATATCCGCGTATTGTAAAATAAAGAATATAAACATATATGTTGCATGATAACTCGCAAGGACAAATATAATCTCAAAGTGAAATAGAACATACAACTAGAAAACAACACAAAAAGGTAGTTCCAAATCCTTACTTTTTATTGCTTTGAAACAGATATAAAAAGTAAAGAATGTCGGTTAATGCAAGGCAATTTCAAAATAATCTTTACAAT
>NW_018478950.1:0-3297 GCF_002113885.1 Mizuhopecten yessoensis | reverse complement strand
ATGTTCGTAATACCAGAGTAATACTGGCTTTCTACGTCATTGATAAACCGACACTGGAAGATGGTTTATAACGAGCCTTATTTAATGATACATGATTATTTTTTAAAAATATTTTTATTATTTTATTAGATCATTCAGACGCACTCATGTGTCCAGCAAGTGCTCATAATTAATACGATGCAATCATTAAAACATTTGACATGACGACCAATGAATTACAACAAGTTAACAAAATCCAAATACATGTTAATACACAAATAGCTATAATCTATAAAATGATGTTAATTTGTGCTTTAACCGGTTTTCAGATTTAAGTGAAATTGGTAAGAACTGTAGGGCGGAGACAAATATATAGGTCTCGTAAGTAATAACTGGATCTGTGCACAAACAAAAGTTGGTTGAACGCTTATTACTACATAGATGTATGAGCAAAGAGGATGAGACTGGAACAATCTACCTGAAGCATTGAGAAATAGCTCTTCACTAACGTCTTCCTCTCTAGCACTGTCAAATCTATCCACTCCACAAACAAACTCTTTATATGCATATGGACATGGGAAAGGAAAAATCAATCACTCTAGAATAAGAATGGGACTAAGTGCTTTAAACAAACATAGATACTCTTATCATTTAACTAATAACAAATTTTGTGACTTCTGCGCGAACTCCTCCGAAGATGAAATTCATTTCTTTTTACTTTGTCCAAAATATAACCGAATTCGTTCCAATATGCTCCGTGTTGTTTGTCATATATTCGCTCCAAGTGACAATTCCAACCTTATTGTAGAGCTCATGCCAAATGTTCTTGTCAAAATAATTTTATGTGGATTAGAAACTCTAAACGAAATTGAGAACAAAACATTATTTGACCATGTTGTTTAATATATCGTAAATTCAAACTGATTCTCTCTCTCTGTAATGTGTGTATGTCAGTTTTGTCAGTAGCCTAGTTTTGAAATGATATTATACTTGTTTGAATTGGAATTATTGTGATACTATTTTATAAACATTTTTGTTCTAGGAACAGAAAAACCCCCACAATTGAACTGTTCATTCTCTCAGTTATACATGTGTATACAAATATGTTTATTGTACTTCATTTTCCATATCTGCAACGTTATTTCCTCATGTAACACTTATTATGTGTCTGAGTGTCAATACAATTTTGTTTTTAACATGCATGCACCTGTCCATCCTGTCAAAATTTAATATATGAATTCATATACATGTACCTCATGTTACATATTTCCATGTGTCTGAGTGTTGGAAATAAAATCTGAAATCTGACACACACAAAAAATTGTCATTACGTTCAGCCTGATTGATTTAGGTTGCGAGTGGTGATAATTCGGTTGTGTATACCAGGTGTGTGACACCCTCGCCGTCGGCATTACCTGTAATACGACCGTCTACTTCTTTTGTCTTGCCTGACAGGGAAGCCATACAAGTGCACATACACCTATCGTCATTAGTTTACTTACCTGTGTACTTTAAAATAAGTTTCCGGGGTTTGCACGAATTAGTATACGGACAGTAAACAGAGGCTGATTGTTCCATGTGTATTTTACAGAGTTTTCTAACAAAAAAATGACAATAGAAATTTAGACTGAGAAAAGAAATGGAAAAAGGGCTTAGAAAATTTTGGGAAATGCGGAGTTATAAGTCTACATTGCTCCTCTTATCCATGAAAGGATTGAAAGCTATCGATGGTTTAATTGTTTTATTTATATACATAGTTTACTTTAATAATAATAATTTTCTCAGCGATTTTTTTTTATCAAGAAATACCGTTAACTGTTTGTAAAAGGTTGAATATATAATAAATGAAAATATATTATTAGATCTAAGTCCGTGCATAAACAAATCAAAGTCTGATTCACCAAAAAATTTGCGTGTAAGGTACGCTGAGCACCTATTGCAGGTTGCCCCATTCACAAATACACGCGTATACGTGTTTTTGATAACTCCGTGTCTAAAATATCATTTCCTTTGAATATTATACAGCAACGCAGAGCATTGTTGATTGTTGTTTTTTTCTTAAAAAGACTAATCCAGACTGACTCCTTTTTTTCTAATCTCCACTTTAAAATTTTAATAAAGTTCTAAACATGTAACTCCAAATTCGAATTGATATTTTAAAAGTAAAAATATATTCTCTGTGACACGGGCTCAAACTTTCAAACCTTGGATTGCCAAACAAGTCATTTAGTTAACTGTCTCAGCTACGGATTGCGTTCATCACGCTATTAACGTTTCATATTTGTTCAATAAGGAATGCAATAACCAGATAAAATATTTGGTCTTATCTTATTTTCATTTTTTTTTGGTTTGTGTAAAGTAGAGCCATGTTTACTCTAAACGTAATAGGTAGATTATCATTAACGACGCTAACATGGGTAAATTAACGTTAAGACATTATTCAGCCTAAGTGTACAATAGATAACATATGTTATCATTANCTAAATAAAATACAAAAAATCATGCCATGACAAAGGGCTTGTGTACAGAAAATAAGGAGTCAGTTTGGATTAATCTTTTGTAAATGTCGCGTGGAGCGGGGTGGATGAGGGTTAGGGGTTTGGGTATGACATCAGGACAGATGTCACGTAAAAAGCGATGAGAAAAACGGACCAGGGCGTAATTAGTTGAGGGTAATGTCAGTAAGCGCAGTCGATAAGCTCCACACTACGTTTCGCTACCGGGCATTAAATCGTTATTTTAAAACTCAACAGGAATGTATACAGTAGACGAGAATTATGTTTACTTGATATAAGCAAAACATGAAACAGAAATTTCAGATATCTTGGTATAATCATACATAGCTAAGACGTATTTTTTGTCACTCAGGTGGACCTATTCGCCTGTTTATTTAAGTATTCTGTCGTTTATGAAGCCATATTCAATCAGGTTTACATATTGTAGTCAGTGGTTTGCTCCGTATCGACGGATCTTGAACTTCATCTCGAAGCAATACTCCGTAAAAAATTTATCCTAGTGGAACTGTAGGTGTTTAAAAAATAGTTAAATTATTATAAAAATAAAATTCATATATGAAATTTACTGAATCAGATCACCAGAGACGTATAATATACGTTTCTAAGAAAACATAACCAGGTTTTATTTCGCAACACACAATACGAACGTCACTGTACCCAAATAGGGACAGGTTTTAGATAAATATCAATGTTCTGTATACCATGCTATCAGTTCTGAGTTTCCTCCGCCTCTGACATCAGACTAAGACAGTTGGATAGATACATGTAGATGTCTGGTTTGGGATCAGAGCGCACTAATTAC
>NW_018478949.1:0-3296 GCF_002113885.1 Mizuhopecten yessoensis | reverse complement strand
CATACAAATACACGATACTCAAGTATCAGCATACAAATACACGATAATCATGCAATTCAAACGCCAAGAGAAAAACTTAAAATAATGACGCTATTATCTGTGAGGTTTCTGTTGTCCCTATTTACATAGAGCAGGAACGGAAATTATTGTTGATAAGGAGTTTGGGGCATCATAGTTATATAATCAAACATTTAGTTAGTGCTTACCAGAAGAAAATCTGGTTTGATGATGCATGAGGAATCCTTCAAATCTGCTTTTAAAACATATTAAGGTTGGTTAAAGCACTGTGTTGCATGTAACAAGACATTCCTCATGGTCATATACTTGCTGGACCGAATGAGAATCGCTAAGACATAGAGAAAATGACAAAGGGCAGATTTTGTTTCATCCCTATTCTTTTATCGCTATTTCTCTTTCTCTTTTGATTAAACATAAACTGAAAATCAGAGTCCTCAGATTAAAGTATAAAACATGATAAGTATACATGTACATGAGCAAGGCCCAAATATACAAGTATACACAGGTACGTCTCAACTGACACGTACACTAAGTTAGTTAAAGTGTGAGAATTTATATTTCGTCCTTTTTGTTCTTATCCATCTTGTTTAATCGCACGTCAAACAAACACTTGTTTAACATGCCACAGTCATGACATTTTTTCGTAAAATTATCCGATTTAAACGATTGTAAAACCTTTATAAATAAGAGCTTGAATAAAATTGATAGCATTATCCATATATTGTGGGTGCTACTTTCAGTTGAATCTTTCGGATATTTTTTACACATTTGTTTTTAAAATTGCGTGGAATTCAGAGAATTTCATTGTCATCTCGTTCATCCTATTCTTAAAATAAAATAAAATAAGAAATCGAAAATTGCACTGAATGGCTTAAATGGAACTGTTCCCCTTTTTTTTATATAAAAGTTCGACCGACTTAAGGAGTGATAGGGGAGTGGTGTTCCCACTGGACACATCGGGTTATGTTTGTTGGTGTAAAAACCGCGGTCACCAGCACTCAAATTCTCCGTCAGGTGCAGTGACACACGCTGCAGTAGGGCCGATACGTTAATACCTCTCAGCTATTGGATGTGACGGCAGCGTAATGTCAAATTTGTACAACTGTGAATTCCTCCGATACATTTACAATCATTGTCTTTCAAACTGATCGCTGCGTTATTAGTTTGATTTCAACTTGAATTATTGTCATACAATTAAAATTCAAACTTCCAGACACATTGCATAAATTTCCATACTGTTTTTGTCATCTCAAAATTAGTCGTCTGCCTGATATAATGTTGCCGTCGCGTGCATCTTCATTGACTTCAATGTCGTCTGTTCTGCCTAAATCAATCGGCGCTTGTGATCATTTTGTTGACAGATTCCAATAACACGTGTCTACAATTTTCATTTTCTTCTTGGTTCGACAGTTCCAGTCAACCGCAGACCAGATTTGTCTTTGAGATAGTGACAAAAACCATGGATTAGTGAATGCATTGTCTGGTCTGTTTTGCGCGTCGATAAACGACGAATCAATCTGCAATTATTTCATTTGTATTGATATCTGATAATCTGAATAAATTTTCGTGTTTATTGGTAAAAATATGCAATTATTTTTTGTTTCAGCATGAACAGTTCGTGTAAGTCGGGGCGACAAGTAATCCCAACCAAATGACTGGACAAGCTATTCATACTTTTGCTTCTTGCTCATTCACCCAAATAAAGACCTTACGAATACGTGCTTCTGGAACAAACCATTCAATTTAAGGCGCTGTCTGCAATGATAGTGTGAATGCATGTTAAATTCAAAGAGGACAATTGTTTTAAGTTGTCCGTAATTATCATGAACTGCCTTTGTTAAAGTTAAAAAGTGCTGTGGGGGATGGATTGGTATTAGGTAGACTTTTGGCATGACAACGGTTTAATTTCGGTCGCAATTACCTCCGCCATTATTCAGGCCAGAGACCAAGGAACACAAGACATGGAATTAACACCCCTCTCCCGCCATTTATCATCGGCCGCTCGCTGCCCAGAATCGCCTTTTGTTAAGCGACTCGATAATGAAGAGAATACGCTCGCTTCCAAGCATTACATTTGTCAATTAAACCGGAAATTACAGAACATATGTGATGGATGACTGTTTGAGTTCTCGTTAAAATTTACATAACCACGGAAAATCAGTCTAGATCAGATGCCATCAGAATTTCGACAATCTTCTTCATCGCGACAAACTCTCGTCATGTCCGTCTTCGAGGATTAATAGCCTACATGGGTTTATCAAGCGTCAAGGTGAGCGAGAGCAAGCGATCGGGGACAACGAATTCCAGATCTGTTCCGAGACAATGAAGGGCCCTTTTGAGAAGATATCCTGACGAGATTGACAGCTAAATGCGGTGACGTTCCGATAATTGCTTAATAATTGCAGACAAAAAACGCCTGTATGTTAGACGAAATGCGAGGAGTCATGGGATAAACCTTCAACGAGTTTTTATGCCGCTACATGATTCTGCATTCTCTGTAAATTGCGATTCATCTTGTCTCGTATACACTGGCAAGATGGTTCCAGGGGAGTACTCATTCCGTTAATGGCCTTCTAAACCAGATTTGTTGAATGTAGAATATAGCATTTCATTCGAAATTTTTATTGAAAGCGGAAGTAGACATTTGTAAATTTCTCACCTCCGGAAATGATAAGAAGAGGAATATTATTATTATTATATTGCTTTACACATTAATGGATAATAAACAATAAAAACAAACAAACGAAATAACAGTTTCAAAATGCATACTATCCTTTAATGACAAAATCAATGTTGTTAGTCTTTAAGGTGTTAATTTCGCGGCCCTATAATTATATAGGTATTTGCAGAGAAAATGTTTCATGAATTATAATGTATTCATAATAGGCCTTGGTAATATTTATAAACTTGTTGTTGTTGTTTTTTTTTTTGTGAAGATATGCCCTAACGACTGTAAAAATCTAGAATCTTTTTAGACGTGAAGTATCTAGATGGCAATAGAAGATATTACATGTATACAAGTTCGCGTACCAACGGTCAGCCTACCCCCAACTCCTACCCCGTACCCCCACTCCACCCCCGCCCGGAGCAATGTCGTGATTACTGATAAGTTGATAATGCTCGATTCTGAGTAGTTACTTATAATGACTAGTAGTATATGCAAAAGGAGCGAACATGTCAATATCAGATTCACCAAAATAATACGCAGGCTTAGTTAATTGATAATAGTATCTTGAAATGTACTAATTGCTTAGAAGTACAACATATATATATATATA
>NW_018478948.1:0-3282 GCF_002113885.1 Mizuhopecten yessoensis | reverse complement strand
CCCCACACCCCCACACCCCCTGAGTATTCCAACATCCCATCTTATCAAACAACATTCCGTTATCCAATTTCTTATGAAAACTGCCAAATACCTGTATAATCTGACATCACTACATAACAAACGGAAATGTGGGAAATCACTGGATTGTGGAAACCACATATTAATACAATTTAGTGAATGAATTTGTGAGAAAATTACTACAGGTCAGTGATTTTGTTGGGTACCATTTCTATGTTAGGTGGGCATACATGGTATGCTTATTGCCCATTGATATTTCTGATGATTGCTATCTAAATGAAGTTCATTACTACAACTCAAACACATTTTTCTGTTGTTACCTTTATACAAAGAGGACAGGTGCGACTGTCATTTTCCTTCTGTCCCCACTGGTGTTGGCCGTGGACATGGCCACACGAGAGGTACACGTACGGCTGTTTGTCTGACAGCTCCAGTGTACCTTTACTGGGCAACACTAGGGTCATCAGGCCCACTGGACACTGAGGACGACCAGCATTTATTTCCTCAACCAGGGTTTGAAATTCATGTTCACTCTGTAAAAGAAGAAAAACACATCTTGACTCAAACTCCTGTTCACTTTGAAACAAGATATATGAAGCTGTTTTTCAACTTATGCTCACCTTGTAAAAGAAGGAAAAATAAACTGAAACACACTGATGTTTATTATGCAAATAAAGCTCATGTACACTTTCTAAGTCTGTAAAAAGATACATGTAGGTACTAAAACTCAAGTTAAAATTTTAAAGGAAAAAGCGTTTCAAAATTGTATTTATTCTGTAAAGTCAGATCACTGTTCTCCGATTTATTCTGAAAGGGGAGAAAACTGGACACTGATTCAAAAGTCATGTTAACTATGAAAAGGAAGAAAACTGCTACAATTCAAAAGCATGCCACCTGGGTACTCTGTAAAGGGAAGAAACATTAATTTTTAATGTTTCTTGCTTCTACATTCAGAAAGCAGCATGTCAAGTTTTCCGAAATACCTGAGAGTCTCGGAGGCGGAAACTTATGATTCCCAATTTACTTTTGAAAACTTCTCAATATTAAACTTGAATAAACAATTCTTTTTAAAGACAAAATCTGCTGCAACAGACATGTTAAGGTGAAGAAGATTTTCTTACTTCTACTTCAAAAACCTGCAAAAACACCCAGCTATACAATATAGGGTAAAAAAGAACATAATTAAACAGGAAAATATCTTTCCCAAGACCTGTGGCGGGACTCTACCTTCAACTCTACATCTATATGACGAGATATTCAAACAGCTTATGGATTACTTTGTTCTCATTAAAGCTCTAATGTCATACCGGAGAGGTGATGAGGCCAAGAGCTGATCTCCATAGTAACGTAGCACCACAAAGATCTATCACAGTTCCATCATGGAGAATATTGTCCTCATCCAGGATCTGAAATAGTAGCCAAAGACATAGGTTAAAATCACTTTCACAGCATGAGTTCTGATTACATACAGTAACTAGTGTATCCTGAAAGTAACAGTGTCTGGTCAAACTATTTGATTCCAATGAATAAAGCTAGCATTGAGTACAACAATTTAGACTGTGTTGGACGGCTTTCAGAATAAAGTTGGTGAAATTCAGTTTAGCACTTCGAAAGAAGAACCTATTGAAAGAAATAGTTGACAGCCAAATGATGGATGCCAGCAATAGTAGAGCTAACCTTTGTTCTTTGTTTTATTTATTTATATATTTTTTTCAAGAAGGAATTTTGCAATAACCCTCGACAAGTATGTTTGTGATGCTTTCCTCAGTCGATGGTATGTAACTGACCTGGTTACTTTTGAGGGGTGCCGACCTGGACTCTCTCAGAGGATATATAGCACCACCCACCGACACCTCCCGCCATACTCCTGGTTTGCCTGTGGGGTTGAAGCCACCCTGGGGTTGCATAATGAACACACCATTGGTCGTAAGTCCATCAATTTCCTCCCCCGAATACCACTTCACTGCCTTCTCCTTCAAACAAAAGGAAAATATGGCTCTTAAAACAAATATTCTTACAAATGATCAACATCATAAAATCTATGTAAATGTTCAATGGAGATATTTGCTTTCCATGCAATAAATAGTGGGGTTTGATGCTCAGTATTCACAAGAAAGACACCTCAGTAAAAATTGAAACGAGAGCAGTAAATAACACACCAGGAAGTGTCCTGAACGAGTGAACAAGCTATTCATTATATTGATGATTTCTATGTCATGTCCAATGAACTATTTATCAATACAATTACTTGATTATATGAAGAACGCTTCATTTTGTCAATATATCAGTGTAAAAAGAAATAAGACACATTATGTCCACAAACCCAGATTTTGTCAAAATCAGTGTGATCGTTTTCAATAAATCTACATCAATGTTTCAGGCAGGATTCACAGCACCTCTGTTGCTGTCAATTGTCACGGGTAATAAGTGAAACCACTGCTAACAGACGTACAGAATTAAAATAATACCAGAAAAGCAAATGTCCTCTAAACAGTGCACTTAAAAAAATATTATCCTGCTCTTTAGATGAATGACCCGAAACCTGATGACACAGAAAACACCACCACATACTAATATCATTCAATCTTTATCCTCCTGATGTAATGGCCTCAACACTTCACACAGACTTGACTGACTTCAGGCAAATTTCAAGTACATCATTATCATATAAGTATAGGTACACACGACTTTATGATCAGGCAGATGTACTAACCCCCAGAAAAATGTTTCTCCCCGAGTCAAAGCCAGCTGCAAATATTCTGGCTGTATAGGGTGGATCTCTCTCCAACAGTATTCTGCAGGCAAATCGGGATATGGTACTCTGTGTGATGCTATCATTGGCTGTCCGCTGATTTCCTGGAATCGTGTCCATCACAACATAGTCTATAGGTACCTCTGAAGAACGGCCAATCTAGGAACGAGAGCAACACGTTTTCAATCTCATTCTTTAGTAAACAAAACAAATATAACCATTTTGGGCATGTTATCTTGTACATTTCTGAAGTAAATAACTGCTTCAAGAATATTGCCACATTGTGATGTTTAATAATCATGTTTACAGTTTGCATGTACTTGATCATTGCTTTTCCAATATTAACTATTAGCAGTCCAATGTCTAGCAGTGAAGTTACTATTACCTGATACATGTCTGTGTTGGGGTCCTGTTTGTATTCTACAATGACAGCCTGGTTACGAGACAGAGTATAGGACACAGAATGCTGGTGGGTGTCCTGGACGGCCTGTACACATAAAGTCAACACATTG
>NW_018478947.1:0-3277 GCF_002113885.1 Mizuhopecten yessoensis | reverse complement strand
GTGTCAGATTACCCAGTATTTACCCTACTAACAGTGTCAGATTACATACTGTTTGCCTTATTGACTGTGTTGGATTGAACAGCATTTACCTTATCAGGTTACAGAAAATACTACTTGTTTCAGATTACTGAGTTTTTGCCAGAATCAAAAAGTCACCAACCAGATATTTTACTGTAGATAGATCTGCTTACAAAGGTATTGTGAATGTACTCTGCAGTGTCTGGATTATGGATATACGTGTGACTTGTGGTTGATGTTCCATCAACCATGATTGTATATATGTGCTTACTTAGAATTATTCTAGAATAATGTTAAAGGAAAATCTCAGGTTGTTGGCAATCATAGATTAACAAATGGATAGGAGTGTGTGTACCTTAGTTACTGGTGACTCTGCCAACAGATCTGTGAGGATCTGACATTCAGCTGGTCAGCATGCCAACTGTACTGTGTGGATAGTCACTGCTATTGTGTTTATTGTACCAACTGGTCAGACACTTTGTCTAAACATTTGTCACAGCTGTAATATGGAAATGTTAAGGATACCATACAATGAGATTGTCCTGTCATTTAATTATTATAAGTCTTCTACCTGCCCTTGCTGATATGTTGCCCTCCCACTTTTGGGCTGATGGTAATTACTCATTTTTTGTGGTATTGACTTGTATAAGACTCCTCTGGGAAAGTGTTGATTAGTATCATGGAATATCAATGTCTGCATAACTTCAGTGGGGAAGAAGCTAAATGTTATGATTTCTACTATTAAGGGGAATGAACTCTGTAACAATTTCTGTTTTTTAAAGGGAGGTAACTTTGTGTAATGATTTCAACTTCAAAGGGGAAGTAACTCTGTGTCCCAGTGTTTATTTCCAATAAGATCACCCAAACCCAGCTGATGGAAAGCATGGTCATGTTTATGCGTTCAACTTGGAGGAGGGGGTTGGGACATGTGGAGGATATACCTTAGAGGAGGTCCTCAAGTGTAATATTTAACTGTACAGATACTCCTGTAATCTAAGGAAATAGGTGATAGCGTAACAAAAACAGGGGAAAACGCTACTCGCAGGAGACATTCGATCTTCATCCCAGACAACATATTTGAAACATTTGTAACAGATGTTAGATATATATACAGCATTAAAATCAAGCATTGTAACAGGTCCACTTAGGCAAGTATAAACACAGCCCATGTAACACTCTTCAAGCTAGCAAACATTTACAGATTGAATTCAGCACGTATCAAAACAATACACTGTCATACATAAGTCGGGTCAGGACTCGGATGGGATTGAGTAGAAGTGGGTGGCAGTAAAAACATGTGATATTACATTACCACAGTAAGGTTGGCAGAACCCCAGATAAAACATCGGTACATGTTTCATTGCAAAACTCATGCACAAAGGTCAGACTAAAGGATAGTTGGATGATACTGCTGGTGTTGTGACCATGAGTTTTATCTTCAAGTGGAGAGGTGAAAACTTTGATGCTATTTCCCCCTAATGATAAAATACAAAGCATATAAAATAACATTTTGTAGCAGACATGGAAACAAGGCATGCAGATAGATGTACGGGTTACTAAATTGTCAGGGAACGTGCTGGCCTGTTAAACCAGATTGTTCCAAGCAATTTGATTATGACATTGCTATTTAGTTGCTGTTTTTGAGTTACATACAATATGTGCACAAAATCTTACAAACAACATTGTAACTGGTTTCTTAATTCTGAAAGGTTTGATTTGCTTTAAAAAATGGAAACTTTGTATTAAAAGTCACCTCTATTATGAGTTTGATGTCTCACTTTGTATTTAGGTGTTTCACTCCCCAAAGTGTTGGGTTGTCACAAGTGTTGTAACATTTTAAGATATTTTACTTGCTTAGAAGTCTCGCTTAGTATTTGAACTATGAAGAAAAAAATTACTTTATGTTTTATGATTGTAGATGTGTATGACAAAACAATATGTCTTAGAAAGAAGTATATATGAACATTGTGCAGGAAAATAAACATGTTGTTTATTTTCTTACTTTGTTGTCTTGGCACGATTTGACATTTTTCCTGTGCACAATAACAAGCCAAGAAGTGCATTGCTAGACTCCATGATAAACAGAGGTAATTTAATTTAGGCCAATTACCAAATAATTACACGTATTTGTTGTTGGGTCCAAAGAGTGCATTAGAAGGCAATATGTGACAGTGTAGATTGTGTCAGTTACATGACTGAACCCGACATGGAGGTCTTAATGCCATCTCTATTTCTCCTTCACACTCAGACTCCCTCTCACTCTGCAGAATATCATATTTCACCTGTTAAATGTACATGTCTTGTGCTTGGTATTTAAGTGTTATGTACATATATATATACTGCATGCACACATTTTCCTCTGACATTCTCAGGTGTTTTCTGGTAAAAGCCTGTAGCCCTTGTGTATAAGTTAAGTTTGGCTAAATTCTTGTTTGAAGTAATTTTTGCTCTTACCGTGTAGTTCCCTGTTATTCGTGTTGAACAATGTGTACCAGGACTTGTACTCTTCTCAAAGGAACAACAGCCTGTACATTTGATATTCTGCCATTGTATTTAATACACATTAAAGCGTCAACCCTTTCAAATTTCGTTGGAGTCTTCAGATGTTTTATCTGTGATTGTTACTTTTGACATGAATATATTTTCTAAACCTTTCAGTTATATAAAAATTAAATATTTTTTCATGGATTAACTTAGATTAATCATTTCCTATTTTAATTGGTCATAAAGGGCATTGTTTTTAGGTAATGTTGGTCTATACGGAGATTTCATCCAATAAGCATAGGTATCCTTAGACCATAGTTTGTCTCTCTTACCTGGCACTCTAATGGTGATCTAGTGTCTGTGGTACATTATATTACTATCTATGAAATTTCATGAAATAATTATTGGTAATTGACCTCTATTAGAATTGTAGCTGTGCCACCATACTGACAGAATAGTGCTGTTGACTGATCTTTTGACACAGTACTGACAACAGTAGTGATTAACGGTTGACAACAGCACTGCTGTGACTGGCATGTGTAGGTTAGTGTAAGCTATGGTAGCATTGTTTTTTATGCCCCCTCCTCCCTGGAATACTGGTACTGACGTGTTTTGAGGTACTGACATGTGGTGGAGGGCCAGTCGTGTTACACAACTCCCCACAGGAAAGCAGGGTCTATGATCCCCTGCCAAATCTCTGTTTTCTATTTACAGTAGTGTTCTGTTGTATAGGGAGGATATTGTCGTAGCTAGACACCCTATTGTAATGGCAGGG
>NW_018478946.1:0-3276 GCF_002113885.1 Mizuhopecten yessoensis | reverse complement strand
GGCGAACAGAGTCTGGGTCAATCACCGTATGACAAGAGAGTCTAGATCAATCACCGTGTGATGAACAGAGTCTAGGTTNGAACAGATCCTAGGTCAATCACCGTGTGACGAACAAAGTCTAGGTCAATCACCGTGTGACGACCAGAGTCTAGGTCAATCACCATCTTTAGAACAGAGTGTATGTCAATCACCGTGTGACGAACAGACCCTAGGTCAATCACCGTGTGACGAACAGAGCCTAGGTCAATCGCCGTGTGATGAATAGAGTCTAGGTCAATCACCGTGCGACGACCAGAGTCTAGGTCAATCACCGTGTGACGAACAGAGGAGTCTAGGTCAATCACCGTGTGACGAACAGAGTCGAGGTCAATCATCGTGTGACGAACAGAGTCTAGGTCAATCACCGTGCGACGACCAGAGTCTAGGTCAATCACCGTGTGACTAACAGAGTCGAGGTTAATCATCGTGTGACGAACAGAGTCTAGGTCAATCACCGTGTGACGAATAGAGTTTAGGTCAATCACGGTGTGACGAACAGAGTCTATGTTAATCGCGGTGTGCGAACAGACCCTAAGTCAATCACCGTGTGACGAACATAGTCTAGGTCAATCACCGTGTGACTAACAGAGTCGATAAAGTCTAGGTCAACCATGGTGTGAAGAACAGAGTCTACGTCAATCACCGTGTGACGAACAGCGGAGTCTAGGTCAGTCACCGTGTGACGAATAAAGTTTAGGTCAACCATGGTGTGACGAACAGAGTCTAGGTCAATCCGTGTGATGAACAGAGTCTAGGTTAATCACCGTGTGACTAACAGAGTCGATAAAGTCTAGGTCAACCATGGTGTGACGAACAGAGTCTAGGTCAATCAAGGTGTGACGAACAGAGGAGTCTAGGTCAGTCACCGTGTGCCGAATAAAGTCTAGGTCAACCATGGTGTGACGAACAGAGTCTTCGTCAATCACCGTGTGATGAACAGAGGAGTCTAGGTCAATCACCGTGTGACGAACAAAGTCTAGGTCAATCACCGTGTGATGAACAGAGGAGTCTAGGTCAATCACGGTGTGATGAACAGAGTCTATGTTAATCACGGTGTGCGAACAGACCCTAGGTCAATCACCGTGTGACGAATAGAGTTTAGGTCAATCACGGTGTGACGAACAGAGTCTGTGTTAATCGCGGTGTGCGAACAGACTCTAAGTCAATCACCGTGTGACGAACATAGTCTAGGCCAATCACCGTGTGACGAATAAACTCCAGGTCAATCACCGTGTGACGAACAGAGCCTAGGTCAATCACCGTGTGATGAACAGAGGAGTCTAGGTCAATCACGGTGTGATGAACAGAGTCTATGTTAATCACGGTGTGCGAACAGACCCTAGGTCAATCACCGTGTGACGAATAGAGTCTAGGTCAATCACGGTGTGACGAACAGAGTCTGTGTTAATCGCGGTGTGCGAACAGACCCTAAGTCAATCACCGTGTGACGAACATAGTCTAGGTCAATCACCGTGGGACGAATAAACTCCAGGTCAATCACCGTGTGACGAACAGAGGAGTCTAGGTCAGTCACCGTGTGACGAATAAAGTTTAGGTCAACCATGGTGTGACGAACAGAGTCTACGTCAATCACCGTGTGACGAACAGTCTACGTCAATCACCGTGTGACGAACAGAGCCTAGGTCAATCAACGTGTGACGAACAGAGTCTAGGTCAATCAACGTGTGACGAACAGAGGAGTCTAGGTCAGTCACCGGGTGACGAATAAAGTTTAGGTCAACCATGGTGTGACGAACAGAGTCTCCGTCAATCACCGTGTGATGAACAGAGTCTAGGTCAATCACCTTGTGACGAACAGAGTCTAGGTCAATCATCGTGTGACGAACAGAGTCTAGGTCAATCAAGGTGTGACGAACAGAGGAGTCTAGGTCAGTCACCGTGTGACGAATAAAGTCTAGGTCAACCATGGTGTGACGAACAGAGTCTACGTCAATCACCGTGTGATGAACAGAGTCTAGGTTTTATCACCTTGTGATGAACAGAGTCTAGGTTAATCACCTCGTGACGAATAAAGTCCTGATCAATCACCGTGTGACGACCAAAGTCTAGGTCAATCACCATCTATAGAACAGAGTCAATGTCAATCACCGTCTGACGAACAGAGCCTAGGTCAATCACTGTGTGACGAACAGAGCCTAGGTCAATCGCCGTGTGACGAACAGAGTCTAGGTCAATCACCGTGCGACGATCAGAGGATAGGTCAATCACCTTGTGACGAACAGTGTCTAGGTCAATCACCGTGTGACGAACAGAGTCTAGGTCAATCATCGTGTGACTAACAGAGTCTATGTCAATCAACGTGTGACGAACAGAGTCTAGGTCAATCACCGTGTGACTAACAGAGTCGAGGTCAATCATCGTGTGACGAACAGAGTCTAGGTCAATCACCGTGTGGCGAACAGAGTCTGGGTCAATCACCGTATGACAAGAGAGTCTAGGTCAATCACCGTGTGATGAACAGAGTCTAGGTCAATCACGATGTGCGAACAGATCCTAGGTCAATCACTGTGTGACGAACAAAGTCTAAGCCAATCACCTTGTGACGACCAGAGTCTAGGTCAATCACCGTGTGACGAACAGAGTCGAGGTCAATCATCGTGTGACGAACAGAGTCTAGGTCAATCTCCGTGTGGCGAACAGAGTCTGGGTCAATCACCGTATGACAAGAGAGTCTAGGTCAATCACCGTGTGATGAACAGAGTCTAGGTCAATCACGATATGCGAACAGATCCTAGGTCAATCACTGTGTGACGAACAAAAGGTCAATCACTGTGTGACGAACAAAGTCTAATCCAATCACCTTGTGACGACCAGAGTCTAGGTCAATCACCGTGTGACGAACAGAGAAGTCTAGGTCAATCACCGTGTGACGAACAGAGAAGTCTAGGTCAATCACCGTGTGACGAACAGAGTCGAGGTCAATCACCGTGTGACGACCTTATTCTAGGTAAATCGCCATATTTAGAACAGAGTCTATGTCAATTTCCCTTTGACGAACAGAGCCTAGGTCAATCACCGTGCGACGAACAGAGTCTAGGTCAATCACCGTGTGACGAACAGAGGAGTCTAGGGCAATCACCGTGTGACGAACAGAGTCTAGGACAATCACCTTGTGACGAACAGAGTCTAGGTTAATCACCGTGTGACTAACAGAGTCTAGGTCAATTACCCTGTGGCGAACAGAGCCTAGGTCAATCACCGTGTGACGAACAGAGT
>NW_018478945.1:0-3271 GCF_002113885.1 Mizuhopecten yessoensis | reverse complement strand
CACTGTAACCAGTAGAAAAGACAATACAAGGGGATGGAGATTTGATGTAGTATAAGTTCAGTATGCAGTAGAAAGGTCAACAAAGCAAGTTATCGACAATATATGATTTCTTCAAATTCTGAAAGGCACTTACCTCGTCAGACACCACATTGAACAACTTCAGATCTCCAGTATATGTACCTAATATCAAATGCTGCTGTGTCGGCTGTAAAGTAAAAACATCATAGCAAATCAATCAGGATAGAAAATAGGATGTTACATAAAATTCTGGTATGGCATGAACGAACATTTTAAACTACGTTCTCAACTTCTCGTGTGAAAACAAGGAACAGAGATATTATTTCTCAGAGAATATTTACAGATAAGACTATATTTAGAGGTTAAAGGAGGGGGTTGTGGAGATGTTCACAAAAAAGGGCTCGGTCAAGGTTTTCATGGCCTGAATCAATGTTAACAGGTAAACAAGATTAAACCTGAGGAAAAAGAGAAGCCAATCATTTTTGAAATGCGAAAAAAACACTAGGATTTTTTTTTTATTTCCTTGGGTTTTTAAAGCAAATTGAAGCTTGAGCAGGCAGAATGGGCTGTTCTCTAAAGAGGGCTTATACAGTATGAAAACAATTAATAACACAGATAAATTAACGAAGTTAAAATTCGTTTACCTTAGGATGTTCATATAAGAAAATGTCATAGTTCTTGCAGTAAATCTCAACATTATACAAGTCTGGTGTTCACTTACCGCAAATGCACAACAGGTAAAGCCGAAATTATCATCACCATCTTTGAAAGTTTTAAAAGGTCGAAATCTGTTAAACAGGAAAAGTTTATCAAAATTATTATATCACATTTTCTGTTTCAAATATCCTATCATTACTGTCAAATTCTAATCCCATTGATATCCTTACTGTTTCCACTGGGACTTCTTAAAAATACAAAAATAATTAGCAAGATTAAAACATGTCAGAAAACTATATAGCAGACAGTGTATTTAAAACAAATTGATTACAAACATTTCATGAATATCAAATTATTTCAATTACAGGATTTCACCAAAAAAGTATAAATTTTATCAGCAGGACAATAAAATCACCAAGCAGTGCCTGGAAGCGTTACACGTGTGTCTCGTTTTTACAGGATACAAAACAAAGATTTAAAAACGAACATAATTTGATGGAGAAATATCAGCGTAATAAATCAATATATGTAAATGAGGTATATGTAAATGAGGTATTATGTTAATGAGGTATATGTAAATGAGGTATATATAAGGATCTTCTCAGGAAGTCTGGTAAACAGATTATCAATCATGAGCATAACTGTATGTATGTTCACTATGTTGAGTATATATTTATAGCTCTAAGTATTCAGATGTGTGGATAAGTAAGAGGAACAACAAAATATGGAAAACATACTTTAGTATGATATGAGGATGAAATGTATAGTTGTCTAAAAACATATTGAGTTCCTTACCTGCTGTAGATGAATTTATGATTTGCACTAGCACCTTCAAGACCCCCATATCTTGGTTGTATCTAAAAGTAAAAGAACTCGTTATAACATAAACAAAATGCAGTGGATGATAAAAGTGCTATTAAACAATTTTTATGATTAATTATTTTAAAAAAAACTTGAATCTTTCTTGGTCTTAGTAAAAATATCAAGAAAGTTATACCAAACATTCTGGAAACCTTGTCGGAAGTTTGATCATTGATGGCATACATCTTTACAATAAAAACATCTGTTTTCTGATCAGATGTTTGTATGTGTTAAAATGTATTTGTCACAAGCTCACAATGCCTTTTGATATGCCTCAACATGACCTCTGGACAGATTGAAAGCTTAGCCGGGACAAAAACGTGTCTGTTCATGTATACACGTGTAAGTCAGTATATGTTACCTTTCATTAATAAAATAGACTAAGTGATTGGTGAAAGTTGTTTTGGACTAAAATGTCAGTTTCTCAAACTCCAAAATTTGTTTCCCTTCTTATTCTGGCACTTATGTTTGGAATTTGATATCATTAATAGATGACTTTAACCCTGGGGAAAAAGTGTTATATTCGGTAAATATAGCATTAAGTCAGAAGGAAACCGTCTGTATCAGATATTCCGAAGTGGTACAGATTCTTCTTGGTCTAGTACAGAAAACAGTTGCCTGGATGTCCTACCTGGCTGTTGAAGAAGCGCGAGGTGAAGTTTGCCGGAGCACTCCTCTTCCCCCGCGGCTCTGGACATCGGTGTGGTCTATAAATAAATACAGTAACTCATCTTTATCCGCACTGATGAGAACTGGTAGCAGAAGGTTTGTATGGAGCTACGTTTCTGTTCAAAATTCCTGGGAAGATTTGGTTATGCATATTAACATAGAAGTTTTACACTAACTGCACTGACATGAACATAATTTTTTTGACTTTCTCGCTTTATTTCAAAGGCTACATGTGTTTCTATCTGTAGTACCTGTTTAATATATTGTGAAAGTGTAAAGCCTCATGAAGATGTAATATAAATGAAAATCAAAAGAAAAATCTGAGAAAAAAGTTGAAATTTTGGTAAAAAAAATGTATACATACTCAACCTATCAAGTAGCCAGTTCTCATGTTTCTATATCATTCAAAACAACGAAGAAACAAATTAATCACGCCTCAAGGATCAAACGACAATCAAATTCCATAACTTACTGAAACAGAGACATCTGGGGACAGGTCGCTACAGGGTTCCGACATAAAGCATGCTGTTTCCGTAAGTATTCAGTCACAATCTTGTCCAGAGTCATCTCAAACTCCCCGCCTGTTTTGCCCAAAGCGCCTCTGTTTCGTAGCGCTGGACTTCCGAGGCCACCCTCTTTTTCCCGGTTAAATCGGCATCGAGTGGGCTGCATCTACAAATCCAATCACAATATTTACAGTGCCAAGACTGTATGAACAATCTTTTTTATGAATAGAAAAAAAATTCCAACTTATACAAGGAGGAGTTGTGGCAAATGAATCAGAAAATTTAATCGAAATTCAGGGTAAATAAGACACTTTATAATTGATGGTATACCTTTTCTTTGGTTGTGTCTTATCACCCCTCCCATATTGTTGATTTTGAATCAACCTAAACCCAAATTTTTCAACCATCTCCTAAATCATTTTTACATTCTAGTGACATTGGTATGTTTTGTTATACACATATCCAACATCTAAATAAAGCATGTGTGAAGTAGCCAATGTAGGGCTGAATTACTATTATACCATCCGTCAGATGGAAATTGAACCTTACCCGTATCACAC
>NW_018478944.1:2751-3269 GCF_002113885.1 Mizuhopecten yessoensis | reverse complement strand
ACTACTGGTGATGTTGTGTACAGTGGACATGAAATCTGGATGTTGCAGCTTAACAGTACTGGTGACGTTGTGTACATTGGACATGAAATATGGATATTTTAGCTACACTATCATTAACGTTGTTTACAGTGGACATGAAATCTGGATGTTGTAGCTACACTACTGGTGACTTTGTGTATAGTGGACAACAAATCTGGATGTTGTAGCTACACTACTGTTGACGTTGTGTACAGTGGACATGAAATATGGATGTTGTAGCTACACTACTGTTGACGTTGTTTACAGTTGACATGAAATATGGATGTTGTATCTACACTACCGTTGACATTGTTTACAGTGGACATGACATCTGGATGTTGCAGCTACACTACTGGTGACGTTGTGTACAGTGGACATGACATCTGGATGTTGTAGCTACACTACTGGTGACGTTGTGTACAGTGGACATGAAATCTGGATGTTGTAGCTACACTACTGGTGATGATGTGTACAGTGGACATGAAATCTGGATGTTGTAG
>NW_018478944.1:0-2563 GCF_002113885.1 Mizuhopecten yessoensis | reverse complement strand
TACAGTGGACATGAAATCTGGATGTTGTAGCTACACTACTGGTGACATTGTGTATAGTGGACAACAAATCTGGATGTTGTAGCTACAGCTACACTTCTGGTGACATGGTGTACAGTGGACATGAAATCTGGATGTTGTAGCTACACTATTGGTGGATGTTGTAGATACACTACTGGTGATGTTGTGTACAGTGGACATGAAATCTGGATGTTGTAGCTACACTACTGGTGACGTCGTGTACAGTGGACATGAAATCTGGATGTAGTAGCTACACTACTGTTGACGTTGTTTACAGTGGACATGACATCTGGATGTTCTAGCTACACTACTGGTGACGTTGTGTACAGTGGACATGAAATATGGATGTTTTAGCTACACTATCATTAACGTTGTTGACAGTGGACATGAAATATGGATGTTGTAGCTACACTATTATTAACGTTGTTGACAGTGGACATGAAATCTGGATGTTGTAGCTACACTACTGGTGACTTTGTTTATAGTGGACAACAAATCTGGATGTTGTAGCTACACTACTGTTGACGTTGTGTACAGTGGACATGAAATATGGATGTTGTATCTACACTACTGTTGACGTTGTTTACAGTGGACATGACATCTGGATGTTGTAGCTACACTACTGGTGATGTTGTGAACAGTGGACATGAAATCTGGATGTTGTAGCTACACTACTGGTGACTTTGTTTATAGTGGACAACAAATCTGGATGTTGTAGCTACACTACTGTATCTGGATGTTGTAGCTACACTACTGGTGATGATGTGTACAGTGGACATAAAATCTGGATGTTGTTGCTACACTACTGGTGATGTTGTGAACAGTAGACATGAAATCTGGATGTTGTAGCTACACTACTGGTGACGTTGTGTACAGTGGACATAAAATCTGGATGAAGTAGCTACACTACTGGTGACGTTGTGAACAGTGGACATGACATCTGGATGTTGTAGCTACACTACTGGTGACGTTGTGTACAGTGGACATGAAATATGGATCTTGTAGCTACACTACTGTTGACATTGTTTACAGTGGACATGAAACATGAATGTTGAAGCTACACTACTGGTGAAGTTGTTTACAGTGGACATGAAATCTGGATGTAGTAACTACTGTTGACATTGTTTACAGTGGACATGACATCTGGATATTGTAGCTACACTACTGGTGACTTTGTGTACAGTGGACATGACATCTGGATGTTGTAGCTACACTACTGTTGACGTTGTTTACAGTGGACATCTGGATGTTGTAGCTACACTAACGGTGATGTTGTGTACAGTGGACATGAAATATGGATCTTGTAGCTACACTACTGTTGACGTTGTGTACAGTGGAAATGAAATCTGGATGTTGTAGCTACATTACTGGTGACGTTGTGTACAGTGAACATGAAATCTAGATGTTGTAGCTACACTACTGGTGAAGTTGTTTACAGCGGACATGAAATCTGGATGTAGTAACTACTGTTGACATTGTGGACAGTGGACATGACATCTGGATGTTGTAGATGATGTTGCAGCTTAACAGTACTGGTGACGTTGTGTACATTGGACATGAAATATGGATATTTTAGCTACACTATCATTAACGTTGTTTACAGTGGACATGAAACATGAATGTTGCAGCTACCCTGCTGGTGATGTTGTTGACAGTGGACATGAAATCTGGATGTTGCAGCGTAACAGTACTGGTGACGTTGTGTACATTGGACATGAAATATGGATATTTTAGCTACACTATCATTAACGTTGTTTACAGTGGACATGAAACATGAATGTTGAAGCTACACTACTGGTGAAGTTGTTTACAGCGGACATGAAATCTGGATGTAGTAACTACTGTTGACATTGTGGACAGTGGACATGACATCTGGATATTGTAGCTACACTACGGGTGACTTTGTGTACAGTGGACATGAAATATGGATCTTGTAGCTACACTACTGTTGACGTTGTGTACAGTGGAAATGAAATCTGGATGTTGTAGCTACAATACTGGTGACGTTGTGTACAGTGGACATAAAATCTGGATGAAGTAGCTACACTACTGGTGACGTTGTGAACAGTGGACATGACATCTGGATGTTGTAGCTACACTACTGGTGATGATGTGTACAGTTGACATGAAACCTGGATGTTGTTGACGTTGTGTACAGTGGACATGACATCGTAGCTACACTACTGGTGACATTATGTACAGTGAACATGAAATCTGGATGTTGTAGCTACACTTCTGGTGACATTACTGACGTTGTGTACAGTGGACATGACATCGTAGCTACACTACTGGTGACATTGTGTATAGTGGACATGAAATCTGGATGTTGCAGCTTAACAGAACTGGTGACGTTGTGTACATTGGACATGAAATATGGATATTTTAGCTACACTATCATTAACGTTGTTTACAGTGGACATGAAATCTGGATTTTGTAGCTACACTACTGGTGACGTTGTGTACAGTGGACATGAAATATTGACGTTGTAGCTACACTATAATTGACGTTGTTTACAGTGGACATGAAATCTGGATGTTGTAGCTA
>NW_018478943.1:0-3267 GCF_002113885.1 Mizuhopecten yessoensis | reverse complement strand
CTGTTCCGCCAAAGGTCATTTGTGGTCTCATAACAAGTTAAAAATAAACTTCAAATATTTCACAATTTCTGTTAAAAACCATACTATCTTTCTTCGTGTAGGTTTTTCCAATGTGCATTCGTAGATGCCCTACCACAGAATGCAGAAATAGCCAAACTTTGACGTTTTGGGACAGTTAGTATGGAGAAAAGAAAGCCTCCGCATGTGACAAACAAAAAATCTTCTATGACAAAGATTAAGCATGTCATATATGTTTCTGTTTTTTTGCATGCGAAAGCTTTCAAAAAAAGAAAAGTGTTAAATTAAGAATGTTAAACCAAATAGCGCACAACAGACGATATTCACACATTTCATAATGCAAATGCTGGTTTATGTCTCTCTTTGTAATGTCATATTTTCGAAACCAGTTGTCGAATGAACTTGAAATTTCATATTTGCGATCTTCATTTATTCCAGATGACGAGTATAACAAATACTTCTAATGACCTGATGAAGCCGAACATGACCCTGAAGGCCCCGAATTCTGTCCATGGAATGTGAATTGAAAAAAAAGTGTATGTAAGTCTATGAAAAAAATGTTTTTTTTTATGTATTGATCACTGATGTCGATTAATTGATGTCAATAACGTACTTAAACTATAAATGTATTTTTAGCATGTATACCGATTGCCAAATTGTAAATCTAGTAGAGTTTTCACTCCAGAAATTGGAACTAGGTTATTTCTAGGTTATTCATATTACTATGATACACCTATATGTACCAAACTTCAGCTAGATGTTTAACAATTGACGGAGTTATGATAAATTGAATTTGTAAGACCGGTGGCGTGTCACATGTGTGTAAAGAAATTTACAGATCGTGAAAAGTTTTCAAACTATACCTCTCAAATCAATCTAAAAAGTAATCAACATCAGAAGATATGTCATTCATATGAATATAAAACACTTTATTGGATGACCAAAACTAATACATAAAAAGGTTAAAAGCTTTTAAGGGTGCGTCGGTTATGAAATACTTAGATTTGCTCAAGATAAATTAATATTAATGATTTCAGCTTCTGAAAACAAATCTGACTTGTTCAAAGCTGCAAGGCTTTTACTGTAACCAATGGTCTATGATAAGTGTTTGTAAACAGGTATCTCAGTGGTCTATTGTGAGAGTTTGTAACTTATTATCTCAGTGGTTTAAATTAAAAAAAAAATGTCAAGGTATCTCAGTGAACTATATTCTGTTGTGATCAGGTATCTCAGTTGTCCATAGATAGTGCGTCTGTTCCTGTTCGTGACTAGAACCTTTAACTCAGTGAACTATAATTAGAGTTTGTGACCAGATATATCAATGATCTATAGGTAGAGTTTGTGACCAGTTATGCCAATGATCTATAGCTAGTGTTTGGGACCACATATCTGAATGGATGATTATAACACGTGGTTGAAATTTGACTAAAACGTCACATGTAATCAGTTAATCAATTGTTTTCATTTCTTATTTATGAACTGATTATTTCACACGTTTAGATAAGTGAAACATATACAAATTTGTCAAAGTCATGGTTTAGTCTAATTCCTTGGTAAAATGACGAATCATATCTACATGTAGCTTATGTTTGCAGATTTCGTGAGTCACGTCCCCTTTACACCTTTCGACTCATAGGTCAGAACACAGAATTAGATTGCAATATAAGTCCGTGCTGGAATTGACCATTTTCAGACAGCAAACTTACTTATATTTTTGATACCCGATGATTTCCTCAGAAATAACAACTAAAAAGACGATTGACACTCTAAAGTGTTTTGTTTTTACCTAGGGGGCATATACTCATCTCTTATAATTATTCGTTGTTTTGCAATTTTTTATTTGAGCACACAGCTTCTCCCTCATAAACAAAAACATAATGTTGGTAAGTATGCATTTGTCATTTATGACCGTGTATCATTTGTTTACAAAAAATAAGTGCAATTAAAGCCTTCATTAAATATAGATACAATTAAAGGGTAGAACAAATATTCGAAACAATAACGTTAATGGTAAAAGACATTGTATATGTAAAGGGGACTTAATAGAATGATTGATGTTTGTCATTTGTAAGTTTCGTTGTTTTTGATTAAATAGAAGAGACACAACTGATAAAATAACCTGTACACTTAAAAAACATGGCAATGCATTTTCCTTAACATTACAATATACCAGCAATTGGCCTACCGCCTTATTATATATAAATGAATATCGAATCCCCCTGGACTTTCCACCTTGAACACAGGGGATCAATTCGTTACAAATGGGTGAAATACACCATTTGCTATGCTGATGGGTCACAGCAGTATGTGTGCTGTGACCCATATCAGTATAGCATATGTGTATTTCAGACATTTGTAACTAACCCTGTGATTAAACCGACTGACTTGAAGCAAATTGCACCAGGAAGAGGAGGGGGACGAGGAGTCGTGTTGTGATACAGACACTAAATGAAAAAGAAGGCTACGCATACTTACTTTTAACCCACACATGCGCGTACATACATGCATCTCAGGCGGCTCATCAGCAATGTCGTTGATAAACAAAGAAACTCTTCGTCTGACCGGTTTTCCTTTGCATTGAAGTGACTAGACTTGCACAGGCCTAGCTTTCGTGAAGACACAGATGTTTTCTTGTTGAAAGAGTTACCAACACATATTGGTAGACCTTAGAGTCAAACATGAAACTTGTTTGTGATGAGGTCAAAACTGGTAACATTTACTCTAAACTCCTATTGATCATTTGATATCGGATATACAATGTATCCTATTTTTTGCAAGCCCGCGATTTTTAAACCGCAGATATTTTATGGCGAAACCTGATTCGTGAAAAAACTCGATAACTTTAATTGTTAAACCCGTTTTAAGGAAGAGACAATTTAAACCACAATCAATACGTTTGTAAAGTTCACGTAAATAAGATACGATTTCAAACATATTTTTTATTCCCTCAGAAATGTTTAAAACGGCAATTGTTTAGCCTCTAATAAATTAATACGATACAAAAAGCGTTCGCTGCGCTCGCTATTATTCACGATGTTTAATCAGTATATATAGCTACTGTGATAGAGACACACAGGTAATTTCTATCTTTACCTCCATGTGCCCTGACCGGGTATGAACCCCACTGGACTGTCTGTCCAAACATATGATAAGGTAATTTGTCTTGCTGTCTTACTAAACAGTGAGTCATGATGTTTGTTAATCAAAATAAACATAATAATTCAGAATAACTTCAGAAAAAGAAAATCA
>NW_018478942.1:0-3258 GCF_002113885.1 Mizuhopecten yessoensis | reverse complement strand
CGCTCCTGTCCAGTGTGGGGTAACAAACACGCTCCTGTCCAGTGTAGGGACATTTCACTAAACTATGTGTAGATAAGTTGTATACTAGAAAATACAAAATATTCATGTTTGATATAAATATTTAATGCATCAATACAAATTTTTGGATTTTAAAGCTTGATAAGAGTACCTGGTTGCAGTATGAATGCTATTCTGCATTAGTTCAAGGTACTTTTATTTATTTTCTCAGTTTGAAATGCACTTGTGAGTTACGTCATGAGATACAAGCATGAAGGGACAAATACACTCATGCTACTGTGATCAGTGCTGTGGTCTTGCCTCGCCTCTAAAGACTTACTTAATGGTTAATACTGTGAAAAAAAGATAAGATCCCTTTCCCATATACAAATGTACCATATAAACAGTCAACTATGAAGAGTTCTTTTTGAATGTTTAGAAACATGTATACAGTTGCTGGGCATGTAGAAATTAATACACTTACACTTATAATGCTACTAGGACTGTTCCTTGGGTTTTGACTGCACCTGGGGACTTAGTCTCTGTTACATTATCTGAGCTGTTATTTCTTGTATTATTATTGGATTAAAAAGGGGAATTTGATATATTACTGCCCATAGGCATCTTGTTTTAACCCCTCGACAGTGGTGCCTCAATAATTCATCCTGCTGTGTTCTCAGAAAAGTGGCCGCATTATGATCATGAGAGCACTGTGTTAACATGACAATATTGTACTGAAACTGCGGACCTGTCTCCTAAAACACTTAACTATATAACTAGGTGATAAGATTAGTGATCTCTGGATTGATGTAGCTTGAAGGTTTTGTTTGTTTTTGTAATTCAACACTTTCAATAGATATACTCTAAGAAGATCAACTATTGTAAACTACATTTCTGAAGGTATTTAACTGGTGTTTATTTGACAGTACATTGTAGAGACTCATGCCCAGACTTTACTGCCTCAATACCTCGGCATGTACCGGATCACTGTCAATGATGTTGAGACCTACCTGATTGTGATGAGGAATGTGTTCAGTCCCCGGCTGGTCATCCACAAGAAATATGACCTCAAGGTTGGTCAGAGTCAGTAGTCCCTGTAGTATAACCTTCAGCTACTCACCTGCCAGGAAATGATGAAACTTATTATATGGTGCAGCTGCCAATGTCTGTCTTCTTGAAAACTGACCCATGGTCATGATATTTTGCTGTATTCTATTCAAAGGCCAACTTTACTTGAAGGCAGTATGGTCAAATGTTGGCAGAGGCTATAATGGGTAAAAATATTTAAGAACTTCTTCTGAAGTTCCAAGAAACCCAGGGTTGTGTTAATTGGCCAGTTAGTACCTTGGATGGAGTTAAGTTTCCTCGGATGAATAACCTAGCATGCTTTTAAGGTACAGGGGTAAAAGTGTGTCCAGAGCAATGCTTAATTTCTCATCCAATAATTATGAAACTTGGTACCAATGATTGGTACTTTAGGTAGTTGTGCACTTTGGATTTTATTTACTCTCAGGGTCAAAATTGTTTGCTTTATATATTCAAGTGAGTGATACAGGTGACTGGTCTTCTAGGCCACAGCATGTTGGTATAAGCCATTTGGTTTAACAATAATATATAATGTTAGAAGATCATTTAAATAAAAGGTTTACCAAATTTTTCATGACAAATTTTACTAGTCATTATCGTATATTTTAATGCTTATCCATGTCTTAGCTTGAAAATGTTTCTAGCTAACCCTTAAATAATAGTTATAGGAAATACTAAAAAAATATCTGAAACTAGGATGAACTGTAGATACGTATTGATTCTAAATTGCTTTCTCTAGATCTGGATAACTGTCTTTTAAATGTGTAGATTTTGATGAAATTTCTTGTCGTGCACATGTTAAACTATGTGCTGTTTAATTTATAGGGATCAACAGTTGACCGTCATGCCAGTGATAAGGAAAAGGTAGGATTTCATTGGAATCAAACTGTTACGTATGTGCTCCTAATTGTTTCCCTTCCATGATTTATGAAAATCCAGTCTGCAGTTTTATTTTCATGGGAGTTATATAACGCCCCTTTTACAAAAATATTAGTCAAATCTTGTACAGATAATTGTTACAGTAACTACATTTTTCGTTCAAATTTTGTGATGTTCCACAACAAGTTTTGCACCCACTCTTACTAAGTCACCTGTGTATTTCCCGTTTGATTGGAAATGGCTAAAGGCCACCAGCTGCAGGCAGCCTTCTAGAAATTGTAACCACTATTTCTCTGGAATTACTTAAAAGACCATGTCAAAAAATAATACATATGTAATGTCCATCTAGTCTATTGGTAGGAATGAAAAGTTGAATACACTCATGCTACAAAGTTTTGCCCTGATATCCAGCCCCACCCAATGGGACTTATTCCCTGGGTCATAACCTGGAATTAGTTGAAGTCCCCACCCTATAACCATATGTACATTTTCTAGGCTTGAAGAGCTGATTAGTCTCTTTCTACTAGGGTTAACTTGGGGTCTGCCCTTATCCCTGAAGACTTGCATAACTTTGAAAGATTTAAAATCTTCCTCCTATAATCATGTATGAAATTGTTGGACAGGAAGAAAGAAATACATTAATGTCCTTGGCTTGATGTCTTCCCTGCCCCAAGGAATTTAATCCTTTCCCAGTATATCTTGATACATTATATCTTGATCTTTTCACAGGCGAAAGACTTACCTACGTTTAAGGATAATGACTTTATTAGTGATGGCCTATCACTAAAGATTGGGATGGGTGCTAAGGACAAGCTGATGGCTACACTTACCAAGGATGCAGAGGTAATGTAAAAACTGCTTCAACATCGATCTGGTGATCTAAAACATCTAGAAATCAATATCTAGTTATTTACATTATGTATATATATATCTATTTGATATTTTATGAGTTATATATGCCATTCTTTTATTATCTACCTTTACTATCGATAACAAAGTTTGACACTATAGTTTACATAATTATGAACATAATATCATGTAAATAAGAAGCCCTATATTTCTTTTCAATTTAGAAAAAAAAAGTTAATGCCATATTTACAAAATTCAAAAGTTATCATGAGGCTTGCTCACTTTCTGTAGTTTATCATAGTTATCTGACATTCACTTACATTATATGGTGTACCTAAAACAGAGAATTACATTACCTGTTACCTGTGATCCCCTGACCCACCACTCAACCCACAAACACATCCCACTCCATCACACAACCCATACCCTACTCCATCACACAACCCA
>NW_018478941.1:0-3254 GCF_002113885.1 Mizuhopecten yessoensis | reverse complement strand
TGTGTAGTGGAGGGTAGTAGGTATACATATAAATGTTTGGTGGGGAGATATAGGTTTGTATGTTTAATGTGTAGTGGAGGGTAGCAGGTGTAAATATAAATGTTTGGTGGGGAGATAGAGTTTTGTATGTTTAATGTGCAGTGGAGGGTAGTAGGTGTAAATCAGAATATGTTATAGGATGTTATAAGAGTAACTTTATATATTTTGTCATAAAAGTCTATGTTGTTATTATTTCCAATCTCGCGAGTTTATAATGTAATTATATATCTAAAGATAACTCATGCTATGATATAGTCAAAATCGTCTATAAATGCTGCCTATAGGAGAGAAACAAACACATGGGTAGGCTTAAGAGAAAACACATTTTTGAGTATCCTTACGTGGTACTTATAGAGGTCGATCTTTATAGACGTGTAGTCTATCAGGATCCCCGTATACCCATGCTCACTAACCTATTGTTAAGTTTTAATTTGGAATTTAATAGCCTTGCAAAAGTAAAGGACAAAAGAAAATGAACGCGTAGGAGAAAAACACCGAAAAGGGAGAATAGAGAAGTGAAAAGAAACAAATATATACAAACAAGTCTTCCAAGTGTTGTATTAGGGACAGCAGAACACGTTTGGTTTATTGTATGTCCCCTGGTCCCCTGGGCTGAAGACAGATGAAGATTAGAGAAGGGGGCAGGGATCTGTGCTTTTGGTTAAGTTATCTCTTGTCCGTATGTGAACTTATGTTGGTATGTGAAATGCAAATATGAAGAACAGTAGCAAAAAGTATTCCTTTTGGTATTTATCATTATCAAAAATACATCTATGTTAATGTCATGTCATATGACATTGCTAATCAAAGACAAAACAACAAGCTATATTTTTTCTTACTAATTGGTAACAAAACGTATTTTTCAAATGTTTAAATAACACATGAAAGAAAACAAAAATTCGACTCAATCTGAATGCTATTTTCCATAAAACTTGATTCATAGATAAAAACATATAAATTTGAAATACCTCGGTTGTGTGACGACAAAAGGCACAGATAAATACATAGCGTACTACCGCTAGAATATACTTCTTGTCAAATTAAAATGAGATTTTATCGTTTGAATGTGTTATAACTGAAACGCTGTGTATTCGTTTTGAAATAGTATACTTACTTTCTAAGATACAGCTAGAAATGGAGGTAATCCTTACGTCATCTCGATGTGACAGACTCTAGTTTTGTAAGACAGCTGCAAACGAGTCAGGTCTCCTCTTTAACAAAAGCATTTCGCTTTGACAGCATGAAACATTAGTACACTCATAAGTTAAGCTTGCATACACATGTCTTCCCGTTATTCCTTAAGATAACACTTTTGTGTGACCGTTATTCCCTAAAGCAGTAGTAGTTTTAATTTTTTCACTTGATATAGTCCATTTAAATTCCTTTAATGTTCCATATTGATTACAAATCGTCCACCATGACAGCGAACGTTTACATACTACGGGTAACACACGGCCCAGTGTGACTATGATATGTCGCTCATTGATCTTCAATGTATTTAAAAACCTTCTTCTGTCGGTGGGCTTTGGTATGTAATGTTTTTAATTGGTTGTGTATTCTGTGGTAGTCACGGCGCGTTATACGTATAACGTTCACAGAGACGTGATCACATACTTAAACAACTCACTACCAACCAGTTAGTTATAGTCAGCTCTGCTCCTGATCGAAGTGTAATTGTTCCAGAATGTTTGCATTTCTCCCCGTCCGTGGACCAATAAGCTTACGAAGTGTTGGCTACTCGTTAGAGGGTACATGCCGAAAGCTCCCGGTCTATATACTTGGTCAATATTTGTACGCCGTTGAGATTACAAATGCCCTAATATTCGATCAAATATTTTTAAAGACAGCAAGAATTGATTGTTGGCAAAAATGCCGACAAGCCATTAGAAACTACAATGTTTCCTTTTCATGTCCATTCGAACTTGATATTGTTGGAGAGCTATCTAGCGGTACGTAACCTTCCCATCCAATACACAAACCTCTGGTCCTTTGTATTCATCACATTCTTTTAATACAAAGGTGTAACACTGAACATACAATGTTCAATTATTAACAAAAAGTGACACTCTAGGCATCAAAACAAAATATAAACCGACATTAAAACGTACTGTCCCTACTTTGCCGGAATATACAACGCATTATTATCATGTGTTGATTTTTTATAAACATGCCTGCGTGAAAAGTTTAACATATACACATTTAGTGCAAGGTCTACCTTTCTCTTTAAACCGCAAAACACTCAAGTTTTTCACTTCTATTCAATTTTGCAATGATGAATTAAACTTCTTACTTTCGAGTTTTTTTAGGCAAATGATGACGGGCTTGGATGAAGTGTTATTAAAATATTAATTCATATCGCTTACATAGCTCTTTTATGAAGGAAACATGATGATAAAGAAAAAAGGTAGCAGACCGTCACTCAACAAAGATGAAAGTTTCTATTGTAGACTAATTAAATACCTTATGCACACTGAAACACCATGCACCTGATGTATCCACTATTATTAGGGATTTGTTCGTATTTTTATTTTACGGCCCATCATCAGTTTCAGTCATAAGGACCTTAAGACAAAATACATCAAACTTAAACAAACAAAAACCTAATAGCACATGACTTGGTTGTAATATATCTAATTTTACAGCGATCTTAAAATTTCGAATGAAAGTATTTTCATGCATTTTACAGTGTTCAGCTACTTCTTCTTGGCAATCCGACACGATTTAACGGATTGTAACCTATACCATTAGCGATCTATTCCCTATCCTTAGGACAAAGTAGTTAGATAAACATTCTATCTATCAGGGGTCAATAAAGCGTTGCTATTTACTAACGTTTACACTGACAAATACACAGGTATTGTTACAATAATTGTACCCCATTAAATACGTTACGTGGCAAAATCACGACTCGAAAACCAGGTAAATATTAACTAAAACGATACAATTTAGCCTCATCAAAGTCCATTTATAAGAATTCGGGACATATCATACAAAGAAAGTTCGATTTTCGACCATTCCACAATAGTCCACTAATCACGGCCCGGTCGTCTGTACTAATACAGTTGCTGTATGACGACCGGCCAACCACTATCGAGAGATTTGAGTTTTATGACATGCCAGCCTCTATCGGGACATTGACCGACAGTTATATGAAATGTCAGCCTCTATCGGGACATTTGATCGACAGTTATATGACATGCCAGCCTCTATCCGGA
>NW_018478940.1:0-3251 GCF_002113885.1 Mizuhopecten yessoensis | reverse complement strand
GTAGGTGGTTCAATATACCACGTGAAAATAGATTATGTAGTTTATATTATTTTTAAATTGGCGACGAATTTCATTATCTGTTGACATGTACACATCAACCAATTCTCATTAGTAGGCGAAAGCATATGTCCAGATATTACTATGAAAGACCAAACACATTTAAATATCATACATTATTCAATTATGTAACACAACATGAATTGACATCATTGGCTAAATTTATTACCAATATTAATGACATAATTAATTTACAATACTAATGTCCATCCTGTTCCACCATGTATTATTGCCACCCATTTGTATATATGTATTCTCTACACTGTATTGTTTATGAGAATAAAACAATTGTCATTGGCTTAGGATCACTGGTTTATATATAACAAATCAAACTTGCTTTACACCACCTGTGTAAAGTCATCATATCATATAACTACGGTTTCTTTAGACTATCTTTGTATAGATACCACCTTATTACAAGTATTGAGATAACCTGTCTGTAGTAAACTCGTTAGATGTTATATACAAGAATGAACAGTTGGTATTATTAAACCTATATACAAAAATAAGGTAACCAGGGCGATCCGGATAATTATAGGGCGATAACTCTGGTGTCATGCTTGGGAAAAGTATTTACCTCTATAATTAATGGTAGACTAACAAAATTATCTGATAAGATAAACCTTATATCCTCCGCCCAAGCGGGATTTCGAAAGGGATATTCCACTACTGAAAACTATTTTATATTGCATTCCCTAATTTCTTTATATTTTTCAAAGGGTAAACAGTTATAATGTTCATTCGTTGTTTTTAAAAAGGCCTTTGATACGGTATGGCGAGCAGGCTTGAGGAAAAAATTACAAAATAGTAACATTACGGGCAAAATATTTAAAGTCCTTTATAATTTATATCAAAATACCAAATTACGCGTAATTAATGGCAATGATACATCCGACATTTTCATTCGCAGTGTCGGGGTAAAGCAAGGAAAAAACTTTTCGCCATTTTTGTTTTCCCTCTTTCTTAACGATCTAGAGGATTTCCTCAATCAACGTAATGTTTCTTGTTTGAATGAAGTGTATGCTCTTAGTGATCAAAATTTAGGTTTGTACTTAAAACTGTTTATTATATTATATGCTGATGATACAGTGCTTTTGTAAGAAACACCAGATGGCCTACAAAACACATTTAAAGAAATACCAAAAGTATTGCAATGTATGGAAATTAACGGTTAATACACAAAAAACTAAAGTTTTGATTTTTGAAAAAAGAAAAAGTAAAAGAGACCATCATTTTTCGTTACAAAATGAGATAATAGAAATACAAGATTCGTACCCATATCTTGGAATAATATTAAACTACAATGGTGTTTTTACAAAAGCCAAAAGTAAACTAACAGAGCAAGCAAAAAAAGCTTTATATGCATTGTATATTAAGATTAGAAATATTTCCATTCCTGTAGATCTTCAACTGAAATTATGTGTCACCTATTTTATTTTAAGGATGTGAAATCTGGGGCTATGAAAATACAAAAAGTATTGAAAAAATACATTTAGAGTTTTGTAAGGAAATTCTGAATATTCGGAAAAGCGCCCCAAAGTATATGGTATATGGTGAGTTTGGAAGGTATCCCCTAGAAAATGAAATCAGTGTTAGAATAATTATGTTCTGACATAAGCTTCTAACGGGGGGGATCAAAATTATCTAATGTAATGTATAATTTGCACCAAAATTCTGTATTAAATTTTAAATGGTTAACGTATACACAAGATATTTTAAACAATACTGGAATTAATAATTTATGGACTTTTTAAATGTCATGTACAATTAAGAGACAATGCTTGAAAACTATCATTAAGGAGAGAGTATGCGATCAATTCATTCAAAGTTGTTTTCACGATGTTGAAAACTCCTCACTAGGGCAAGTTTACTCCTTATTCAAATATCAGTTTAATATTGAACCACATCTTTTAAAGCTTAATCGTAATGAACGAAAAGTAATATGTAAATTTAGAACATAAAATATAAAAAAAATCTATAGAAACAGGAAGATGGAATAGAGTCTCACGCGAGGAAAGGTTATGCCCCCTATGTAATAACTGTGTTGGGGACGAATACCACTACTTATATACCAATGTACTAATGTATCTGTTGTAGCTCTTAGACATCTTTTTATACAAAATTATTATTATGTCAACCCAACTTATATCAAAATGAAAGGAATGTTCTCAATATATAACACGGTACTTTTAGAGGAATGAAGCTACTTAATATCTAAAATAAGTTAGCTAAAATAATCATTGAAATGGGTTGTTATTTTATAATTGTATCATGTGTCATATTATGTGTGTACTATGTCCTTCAATGTATACTTAAGCATTGAACTGTTTTTGTATGGTATTTATGATCTATTTGAATGACACAGCTTTGCAAGCAAACAACATAATGCGCTCTGTCGCGTGCTGATTGACAAACCAAGTAGTACTTTGAAATTTTAACAAACACTTCAATTTTATTCCACAATTCAGTATCAATACAATTTCGTATGATATGTCTATAGGGTGATTTAAGTTTATCAATAGAATTCTGAGCTGAAAGTTGGATTATAAATTGTTCCGGTTTTCCAAGGAACAAATTTCGCGCATGGATTAATACAGTGAACACCGTAAATCCGACCTTGACCTCCACGAGGGAGTTATTTTTCGAATTTAATTCGAAAGTTTCTCTTTGCTCATTTTGTGAAGAATCCAGACGTGAATTTATTTGTTGATTGTATGGGACTACAGTCGGTAGATTATATAACAGCCTCGTTATTTGACATTTCGTGATCAGAAACTGGGGAAACCGTGGCTGCGTGACGCGTGAAACGGATATCGTTTGAAGTGAGTGATATTGCGACGGAGCACAGGGGTTCGTTACAAATGTCTGAAATGTTTATGTGTGGCGTGGCTCATACCAGTAGGTCTGTAACATATGTGTCAGTAGGTCTTTAAAATGTGTATTTCAGACATTTGTAACGAACCCCTGTTGATCAGTGCAGTGTAACAGACGATATTTCTGATAAATTGCATGAGTGTTAAAATTGTTTCCATTGCCGGCATTGGTGATTTCTACCGATGTGCATTTTGTACGATATTGCAGGCATTGGTCTTGTTTCTGTTGTAATAAACGTATTTGTTATTTACTTTTTTCTTTTGCACATAAATAAGCAATGACATTGTCAAGTCTCACAATGCCCAGCGATATTTCAGCAG
>NW_018478939.1:0-3241 GCF_002113885.1 Mizuhopecten yessoensis | reverse complement strand
GGGTTAACTAAATCCCTGCTATATCTACCGTTACGTATATCCTAACGAAAGTCAATAATTCAACAGCTCCACAGTCAGGCCTGGCATGTTAAGCTGTTAGAGAGTGGAGTGAAATAGCACCATCGTGGATATTTGAGGGTGTCTAAAATGTACAATCCCTCTACGTTATGAATATGTACTGGAGTTTTAAGCGTGGATACCTTGTGTCGTTTTATGACTCTAGACGACCCCACGTTCCCTCCACGCTGTCCAATGGCAGAGTAGAAGTGTAGTGTGGAGTCACGTTCCACCGTGGAGTGCTGGTTGGGGACTGAACATGGAGTCATGGTGGCGGGCAAAAAAAACACCACCGCGAAACGTAGGTATCGTATGCCTCCACGCGGTGTGTAGTGTATGAAAGGCCATGAAAAAGGGTTAAAAGCTTTCTCAAAATCAACAAGGATCAAAAGTCAAGGAATATTGTTTTCCTCTGTAAAATGTCACCTATACATGTATATCTACCACTCAGAAAACCTGTTTGAGTTTCTGATATTATTAAGTCAGGTACTTTTTTCAATCTGTTGGCTATACATGCAGATGCTCGTGGTATATTACATTCAATAGTGTTATAGGTCGTCAATTCAGATATTGTCTGGACTTTTCACCTTTAGGGAAACATGTGATAAGTCTCTGTCTCTGAGTTATTGAAAGTTTTTCCTTGACACATCCTTGATTTAATTAATTAAGTATAACAAGTTTAAGTCTTGCCAAAAGAATTCGAAAAATTCTGCTATGTAGGAATCAGACCCAAGTGATTTGTTATTTTTCATTTTTTTAGAGCTTTTAACAATTCAGTAAGTTTTCCTTCAAGCAGAGACGTATAAAGTACATATATTAATATATATTGTAATATATACGTCTCTGCTACAAGATGTACATGTTGAAAATTTTCTAACACAGTAAATTGAAATATTTTAAGTATTCGTCTAAATTTATTTAAACAGTGATTGTTTTAAATTTGTTAAAATCCATTCCCTATCTTATGTGAATCAGGGTTTCATGTTCACATACATAAACATAAATTTCAAACCAGAAAATGTTAGACAAATATTTTGTACCATTACGGTTAAAAAAAACTATCAATAAAATTAAAGTCAATAAAAAATAAGATATTAATGATTTAAATCAAATAAATTTCCGGAATATTGGCGATATCTTCATATTCTGCATTTTGTTTTACTTAATTACACTTCTAATGGTATACAGTGTACTAACCTTAAAAACAAACACCAATTAACATATTGTACAAATCCTTAACCAGATGAGGTAAAAGGGAGACAACTGTTTTGTACCATGAATTGAACATGTCACAAGATTTTGGCTTAAAAACAACAAATAATAAGTGAAATGAAAGTGAATAAAAATGAGATATAAATTAAAAATTAAATCTAATATATATGGGTAATAGACATCTTAATACCCTACATTTTGCTTACTTAATAAAATTTCTAATGGTTTAGTGCGTCTTAACATTAAAGAAAAAGTCTAGCAACAAGAGGCTTGATGTGTTTAAACTGTCATTAACGATAGTTTGTGCCATTGTAACAATGAGTATCACTTAGAATGCCACCAATGAGTTCATTGAGTAACACCGGCATTGTCACTAAATCTGTACACCTCAAGTGAAGTTGTCTCCCTGTAGGATGTGACTATGAACTCCTGTTTGGTGGGATGGACAATTATCCCGTATGGACGTCTGATACTAGAGAGACTGGGAACTAGTAACTTCCCCCGTGACCCGTCAGGTGAAACAATGTGAACATTGGCGGAGGCATATCCACACACATACACATTGTTATCACGGTCCATTCCGATACCACCAGGATCCCTCAGACCAGGGTCACTGTATCTATAGTCTTCTACGTCGCTGTCTAGTCGTCTACACACGATGTCATTACCATCGAAGTAGTAATACCTTAACGTAGATGTAGATGTGGCAATCTGGGCGAGGTATCCAAAACTCCTTGGTATTGACTTTTTAACTGTTCCATCCGATGACATTACTCTCACACTATGACCAGTATTTACCAGGATGTTATCTCCGAGAACTGCTATTCCATAGACGGTGTCTCTACAGCTGATTGTTTCGATTACGGNTGTATTGACTTTTTAACTGTTCCATCCGATGACATTACTCTCACACTATGACCAGTATTTACCAGGATGTTATCTCCGAGAACTGCTATTCCATAGACGGAGTCTCTACAGCTGATTGTTTCGATTACGGTCAACTGACCGTTCCGTAGTGTACATCTCATAATTCCACTGTTTGTAGTACTAACAAGTATCTCATCAGTATTCAGTCCACGCGTTACATCAAATGGGTTTCCTTTTACTTTGTATTCTCTCTTGTAGCAATACTTGTCATCAAACAACACGAGTCTGCAGTTGCTGTTATCTGTGGCGAGTAATTCACCGTTATCAGTAAACATTCCTCCTGTCAAGTAAGTCCTCTTTCCTCCTACCGGTGAACGACTGTACGAGAGTACACAAGACACGGAATCAGTCCAAACATCCACAGTCGCCGGTTCTTTGGTTGGAGATCCGACGAGGTCGGAGGCTGAAGTAGAGTCGGCAAATGTTGTAGCTGAAGGTGTTGACATTAGAGTCCCAAGCAAGGAACCGATACGTGAATCCGCATTCTGTGAGGTCGATGATATATTTGATATCACGTCAACATTCCCAATGGTTGTCATCTTGATTATGTCGTCAATAACAGTTCCTATATTGAGTTTCAGGTCAAACGTGTTAGGCTGCTTCTTGGTGGTTTGATCCATACGACGGTAATGTCCTAATACCTGTTGTTTCGTTCTCTCTCTCATAACAAATCGCTGACGATCCGCACCTTGCTTGTCAAAACGAGTCATTAGAATATTGGAATTTTCTGCATTTGTTTGGAATTTCTTCACACATTCCATTCGAGCAGAAAGCTGTTGTCTGGGTACTTTGCACTGATCCGCGAGTTCCGACTGAAACGTTGTGTTAAGACCATCAAGCTTGTCTTTGGCTTGCTGTATTTTTCGCGTCATCTCCACTGATAGTTCCTTTTCTTTGGTGTTAAGGAATGTCATCTCAGACTCATCTTCTTCTAACATCGTCGTTGCCTCGTCTTTGATAATCTGCCATACTGTCTCGAGTGAAGGTTGTCCAGTAAAGATTGTCTTGATCACATCATCTATTGGTTTGATATGGTTGCAGTTTT
>NW_018478938.1:0-3238 GCF_002113885.1 Mizuhopecten yessoensis | reverse complement strand
TGTCCTGGTACTGGAGGGTACAGGGGATCTAAGGGAAGAAATACACATCAATGAAAACCAGACACAGGGGGATGAGTGGTCAAGTCCTAGCTGGTACTCGAGGGTACAGGGAATCTAAGGGAATCAATACATCAGTGAGAACCAGACACGGGGGGATGAGTGGCCGTTTCTGGTACTGGAGGGTACAGGGGATCTAAGGGAACCAAAATACACATCAGTGATAACCAGACACAGGGGGATGAGCAGTGAGAATCAGACACTGGGGGATGAGTGGCCATGTCCTGGTACTGGAGGGTACAGGGGATCTAAGGGAACAAAGGCGCACATCAGTGAGAACCACGCACAGGGGGATGAGTGGCCGTGTCCTGGTAATGGAGGGTACAGGGGATCTCAGGGAACGAATACGTCAGTGAGAACCAGACACAGGGTTATGATTTGCTGTGGCCTGGTACTGGAGGGTACAGGAGATCTAAGGGAACCGATACACATGAGTAAGAACCAGACACAGGGGGATGAGTGGCCGTGTCCTGGTAATGGAGGGTACAGGGGATCTCAGGGAACAAATACATCAGTGAGAACCAGACACAGGGGAATGAGTGGCCGTGTCCTGGTACTGGAGGGTACAGGGGATCTAATAAGGGAACCAATACATCAGTGAGAACCAGACACGGGGGGATGAGTGGCCGTTTCTGGTACTGGAGGGTACAGGGGGTCTAAGGGAAGAAATACACATCAATGAAAACCAGACACAGGGGGATGAGTGGTCAAGTCCTAGCTGGTACTCGAGGGCACAGGGAATCTAAGGGAATCAATACATCAGTGAGAACCAGACACGGGGGGATGAGTGGCCGTTTCTGGTACTGGAGGGGACAGGGGATCTAAGGGAAAAAAGGCGCACATCAGTGAGAACCACACACAGGGGGATGAGTGGCCGTGTCCTGGAAATGGAGGGTACAGGGGATCTAAGGGAACCAAAATACACATCAGTGATAACCAGACACAGGGGGATGAGCAGTGAGAATCAGACACTGGGGGATGAGTGGCCATGTCCTGGTACTGGAGGGTACAGGGGATATAAGGGGACCAATACATCAGTGAGAATCAGACACTGAGGGATGAGTGGCCATGTCCTGGTACTGGAGGGTACAGGGGATATAAGGGGACCAATAAATCAGTGAGAATCAGACACTGGGGGATGAGTGGCCATGTCCTGGTACTGGAGGGTACAGGGGATATAAGGGGACCAATACATCAGTGAGAATCAGACACTGAGGGATGAGTGGCCATGTCCTGGTACTGGAGGGTACAGGGGATCTAATAAGGGAACCAATACATCAGTGAGAACCAGACCCAGGGGAATGAGTGGTCAAGTCCTAGCTGGTACTGGAGAGTAGAGGGGATCTAAGGGAACAAAAGTGCAAATACATCAGTGAGAACCAGACACAGGGGAATGAGTGTGGAGTGTACAGGGGATCTAAGGGAACTAATACATACATCAGTTAGAACCAGACACAGGGGTATGAGCAGCCGTGTCCTTGTACTGGAGGGTACAGGGGATCTAAGGGAAGAAATACACATCAATGAAAACCAGACACAGGGGGATGAGTGGTCAAGTCCTAGCTGGTACTAGAGGGTACAGGGAATCTAAGGGAATCAATACATAAGTGAGAACCAGACACGGGGGGATGAGTGGCCGTTTCTGGTACTGGAGGGTACAGGGGACAGGGGGATGAGTGGCCGTGTCCTGGTATTGGAGTGTACAGGGGATCTAAGGGAACTAATACATACATCAGTTAGAACCAGACACAGGGGTATGAGCAGCCGTGTCCTTGTACTGGAGGGTACAGGGGATCTAAGGGAACAAAGGCGCCCATCAGTGAGAACCCCACACAGGGGGATGAGTGGCCGTGTCCTGGTAATGGAGGGTACAGGGGATCTCAGGGAACGAATACGTCAGTGAGAACCAGACACAGGGTTATGATTTGCTGTGGCCTGGTACTGGAGGGTACAGGAGATCTAAGGGAACCGATACACATGAGTAAGAACCAGACACAGGGGGATGAGTGGCCGTGTCCTGGAAATGGAGGGTACAGGGGATCTAAGGGAACCAATACACACATCAGTGAGAACCAGACACAGGGGGATGAGTGGCCATTTCCTGGTACTGGAGGGTACAGGGGATCGAAGGGAACAAATACACACGAGTGAGAACCAGACACAGGGGGATGACTGGCCGTGTCCTTGTACTGGAGGGTACAGGAGATCTAAGGGAACCGATACACATGAGTAAGAACCAGACACAGGGGGATGAGTGGCCGTGTCCTGGTAATGGAGGGTACAGGGGATCTCAGGGAACAAATACATCAGTGAGAACCAGACACAGGGTTATGATTTGCTGTGTCCTGGTACTGGAGGGTACAGGAGATCTAAGGGAACCAATACACATGAGTAAGAACCAGACACAGGGGGATGAGTGGCCGTGTCCTGGTACTGGAGGGTAGAGGGGATCTAAGGGAACCAATACATCAGTGAGAACCAGACACAGGGGAATGAGTGGTCAAGTCCTAGCTGGTACTGGAGAGTAGAGGGGATCTAAGGGAACAAAGGTGCACATCAGTAAGAACCAGACACAGGGGGATGAGTGGCCGTTTCCTGGAAATGGAGGGTACAGGGGATCTAAGGGAACCAATACACATCAGTGAGAACCAAACACAGGGGGATGAGCGGCCGTGTCCTGGTACTGGAGGGAACAGGGAATCTAAGGGGACCAATACACACATCATTGAGAACCAAACACAGGGGGATGAGTGGCTGTGTCCTGGTACTGGAGGGTACAGGGGATCTAAGGGAACCAATACATCAGTGAGAACCAGACACAGGGGAATGAGTGGTCAAGTCCTAGCTGGTACTGGAGAGTAGAGGGGATCTAAGGGAACAAAAGTGCACATCAGTAAGAACCAGACACAGGAGGATGAGTGGCCGTTTCCTGGAAATGGAGGGTACAGGGGATCTGAGGGAACCAATACATATCAGTGAGAACCAAACACAGGGGGATGAGTGGCCGTGTCCTGGTACTGGAGGGTACATGTGATCTAAGGGAACATAAATACACATCAGTGATAACCAGACACAGGGGGATGAGTGGCCGTTTCTGGTACTGGAGGGTACAGGGGATCTAAGGAAACAAAGGCGCACATCAGTGAGAACCAGACACAGGGGGATGAGTGGCTGTGTCCTG
>NW_018478937.1:0-3237 GCF_002113885.1 Mizuhopecten yessoensis | reverse complement strand
CTGGGCATCATTTCGAATTTCAGTACAAAATCGTTAATTTTTCATATTCAACATGCCAGGGCATATTGTTGTAGGTCTTATGCCGCTTTTCAAAACCTATACCACGCATTGGCATCTTCTAAGGTAACCACATGCAAAAAGGCATCAACGATACCTCATGTTAAAGATGCCCACTGGGCATCATTTCGAATTTCAGTAAAGAATCGTTAAGTTTTCGTTTTCAACATGCCAGGGCATATTGTTATAGGTCTTATGCCGCTTTTTCACAATTATACTACGCATTGGCATCTTCTTAGGTTTACACATGCAAAAATGCATCAACGATACCCAAGCCTAAAGATGCCCACTGTGCATCATTTCGTTTTTCAGTACAAAATCGTTAATTTTTCATTTTCAACATACCAGGGCATATTGTTATAGGTCTTATGTCGCTTTTTAACACCTATACCACGCATCGGCATCGTCTCAGGTAACCACATGCAAAAGGGCATCAACGATATCTCAGGCTAAAAATACCCACTGGGCATCATTTCGAATTTCAGTACAGAATCGTTAATTTTTCATTTTCAACATGCCAGGGCATATTGTTATAGGTCTTATGCCGCTTTTTAACACCTATACCACGCATTGGCATCTTCTAAGGTAACCACATGCAAAAGGGCATCAACGATACCTCATGTTAAAGATGCCCACTGGGCATCAATTCGAATTTCAGTACAGAATCGTTAAGTTTTCGTTTTCAACATGCCAGTGCATATTGTTATAGGTCTTATGCCGCTTTTTCACAATAATACTCCGCATTGGCATCTTCTTAGGTATACACATGCAAAAAGGCATCAACGATACCCAAGCCTAAAGATGCCCACTGTGCATCATTTCGTTTTTCAGTACAAAATCGTTAATTTTTCATTTTCAACATACCAGGGCATATTGTTATAGGTCTTATGTCTCTTTTTAACACCTATACCACGCATTGGCATCTTCTTAGGTATACACATACAAAAGGGGATCAACGATACCCCAGGCTAAAGATGCCCACTGGACATCATTTCGAATTTCAGTACAAAATCGTTAATTTTTCGTTTTCAACATGCCAGTGCATATTGTTATAGGTCTTATGCCGCTTTTTCACAACTATACCACGCATTGGCATCGTCTCAGGTAACCACATGCAAAAGGGCATCAACGATACCTCAGGATAAAGATGCCCACTGTGCATTATCTCGAATTTCAGTACAAAATCGTTAATTTTCCATTTTCAACATGCCATCGCATATTGTTATAGGTCTTATGCTGCTTTTGAACACCTATACCACGCATTGGCATTTTCTAAGGTAACCACATACAAAAGGGCATCAACGATAACTCAGGCTAAAGTAACCACATGCAAAAGGGCATCAACGATACCTCAGGCTAAAAATTCCCACTGGGCATAATTTCGAATTTCAGTACAGAATCGTTAAGTTTTCGTTTTCAACATGCCAGTGCATATTGTTATAGGTCTTATGCCGCTTTTTAACAACTATACCACGCATTGGCATCGTCTCAGGCAACCACATGCAAAAGGGCATCAACGATACCTATCATTTCGAATTTCAGTACAAAATCGTTAATTTTCCATTTTCAACATGCCATGGCATATTGTTATAGGTCTTATGCTGCTTTTTAACACCTATACCACGCATTGGCATTTTCTAAGGTAACCACATACAAAAGGGCATCAACGATAACTCAGGCTAAAGATGCCCACTGGGCATCATTTCGAATTTCAGTACAGATTCGTTATGTTTTATATTTCAACATGCCAGTGCATATTGTTATAGGTCTTATGCCGCTTTTTCACAATTAAACTACGCATTGGCATCTTCTTAGGTATCCACATGCAAAAGGGCATCAACGATACCCCATGCTAAAGATGCCCACTGGACATCATTTCGAATTTCAATACAAAATCGTTAATTTTTCATTTTCAACATGCCAGGGCATATTGTTATAGGTATTATGCCGCTTTTTCACAACTATACCAAAATTGGGCATCTTCTAAGGTAACGACATGCAAAATGGCATCAACGATACCCCAGGTTAAAGAAGCCCACTGGGCATCATTTCGAATTTAAGTACACATTTGTTAAGTTTTTCATTTTCAACATGCCAGGGCATATTGTTATTGGTATTATGCCGCTTGTTAACACCTATACCACGCATTTATATCTTCACAGGTTACCACAAGCAAAAGGGCATCTACGATACCTCAGGCTAAAGATGCCCACTGGGCATCAATTCGAATTTCAGTACAGAATCGTTAAGCTTTCGTTTTCAACATGCCAAGGCATATTGTTATAGGCCTTATGCCGCTTTTTCACAATGATGCTACGCATTGGCATCTTCTTAGGTATACACATACAAAAGGGCATCAACGATACGTCAGGCTAAAGATGCCCACTGTGCATCATTTCGAATTTCAGTACAAAATCGTTAATTTTTCATTTTCAACATGCCAGGGCATATTGTTATTGGTCTTATGCCGCTTGTTAACACCTATACCACGCATTGGTATCTTCTAAGGTAATTACATGCAAAAGGGCATCAACGATACCTCAGGATAAAGATGCCCACTGTGCATTATTTCGAATTTCAGTACAAAATCGTTAATTTTTCATTTTCAACATGCCATGGCATATTGTTATAGGTCTTATGCCGCTTTTTAACACCTATACCACGCATTGGCATTTTCTAAGGTAACCACATGCAAAAGAGCATCAACGATAACTCAGGCTAAAGATGCCCACTGGGCATCATTTCGAATTTCAGTACAGATTCGTTAAGTTTTATATTTCAACATGCCAGTGCATATTGTTATAGGTCTTATGCCACTTTTTCAAAACTATAATATGCATTGGCATCTTCTTAGGTATCCACATGCAAAAGGGCATCAACGATACCCCAGGCTAAAGATGCCCACTGGACATCAGTTCGAATTTCAGTACAAAATCGTTAATTTTTCATTTTCAACATGCTGGGCATCATTTCGAATTTCAGTACAGAATCGTTAATTTTTCATTTTCAACATGCTGGGCATCATTTCGAATTTCAGTACAGAATCGTTAATTTTTCATTTTCAACATGCCCGGGCATATTGTTATAGGCCTTATGCCGCTTTTTCACAAATATAACATGCATTGGCATCTTCTAAGGTATACACATGCAAAAGGGCATCAACGATACCTCAGGCTAAAG
>NW_018478936.1:0-3235 GCF_002113885.1 Mizuhopecten yessoensis | reverse complement strand
TACGTTCCGTTTAAGGACGAGTGAGTTTAGGGCTCATGTGTTTGTTTGTTCCGTTTAAGGACTAATGAGTTTAGGGCTCATGTGTTTGTACGTTCCGTTTAAGGACTAGTGACGCCAGGATGCTGGACTTTTAGCAAGTGAACGCACTTAATATCTATCTCTTGTTTGTTGCTATAAATAGAAACAGTTTACTTTGCTCACCCCTCTCCATACTAGACAAACATAATTATCCCCCGTTTGCACCAACCACATATGGACGATGATCTGAAGATCTTGATTTAAAATGAGTTCAGTTTTGTTGGTAGGACGGTCGTATAACGTTAAAAATGGACCGGCATTGAAAAAGGAACCATAGTCAGTTTTCAACGTTGACAATGGAAACAGGCGACCGCAGGATACGTAACTTGACTACTATATATTTGAAAAGTGAACCATACTGAAATACAAAGTTCGAGCTATTGATATTGATTTAAAACATACACTTGGAGGTTTAACTTTATGAGGTTATGTGACTTATTTCTCAAAATTTGACCTTCATTAAAAACATGCCATTTAGTTAACAAATAAACCATGTATGATTGCTTCAACCACGTGATTCACTTTGACAGTATTTCCAAAATTAAACCTCTATTATTAATAACTGTCATCGGATTCACAAATTAACACCAAAGAGCTGTTTGGCCTACTTCGGTCACAATGACCTAGCTTTCATTATTAAGCTACATTATTAAAAGCAAAATCACCTTGTAGCTACATTGTTAAGTTGTCACTGGATACTCATACACATATTTAACTGTTTTGAAACAAGGTTATTGTAACCTACATTGCCTGATTTCCTTTTCATTACAATATATTTGTAAAATGACCAAGTCCATATTAAAGTTAAAAATAGCCACTGCACATTACAACAGTTTTCCATATTCAATGCTTTGAAACGGCCTTAGGATCATATTCAACGTTTCGGAAATGAACTTCAGAAAATGATAACTCCTTTCACTACCACATTGTCAAAAAATATTCGGGTCCTTATTCAACGCTGAAACATGACCCTAGACTATTATGCTGTTTTTATCTATCTTATCCCTAAAAATGGTACCGGACCGTATTCAACGTTAAAATGGACCCCAGAGAATTACCACACATTTTTGATAATGTATGTATTTTATTTTTTAAAGTATTGACCTTTAAGGGGAAAAGACAGTTCAAAGTTCATATCTGAACCCCTTGACAATTTACAACAATAAAGATAATATTTTGATCTATTTATAAAAAACAACATAATGTATTTATTTCTTATTCCCATAGTATTTTTTTTACAGCTTAGGCCAATGTTTTTTGTGATGTATTAGATCTATACGCATCATATCAAGTGCATGCTACGGTAATAGCTTATCTAAGAGGACTTCTCTAAGTTATCATCAGCGGTCATCTTCAGTCTAACATTATACATACTGTCATAAAATAATTCAGCCATGTGTCTCAGTAAATATGTTTGGTTTGAAAACAGTTGATATGTACATGTACCAAGATACATGTAAGTTACATGTACACGTGCATTTCGAGAAGGACTGTTTTCACTGATAGGGATACACGTAATACTTGAATTAACAGCTTCATCCTTTTACAAAAACATTCACTATCTTAATAAACTTTTGCCTCGTTCACAAATGTACATTGCCAATTATACTTTATTTATCTCTGTTTTAGTAAAACTATTACTCTGAGAAACCATGTAGAATTAAATTAACCAATCTTATTGTAAAATAAGTGCGTAAAAAGCTATAAAGCTGATAATGACGTTTGATCTGATTGTTCCATTGATGTCATGGTATGGTTTCATTATTCGTGTAATTGTGCATACCCTAGGGATGAAAGAGACATTATACCTCAAGGGATGACAGCCAATTCTTTAACTGGTAATATGACAGACAATTCAATCAAACGTGGGAGAAAAGACAGATGTGTGTTGGATTAGAAGACTATACAGATTTGTATATAAAACAGGAAGACAATGTCAACACAAACAAAATTCCAACTCAAAGTCGGCGAAATAAGGCAAAAAAAAGAACAAAGGAAAACATTATAACTAGCATAGCCAAACACACCGACCTCCATATCACAGGAAGAAATAGCATATTTCCTGCGAGACATTAATTGCAACCATAAAACTTGTCCATATTCTCCATGAACCTGTATCTTTTGAAAGTCTGTGTTTTAAGTTTGTCAATTAGCAGTCGGCATCTATCACAGAAGTCATTGTATTCAGAACAAGCTTTTGTAAAGAATAAACTGCGACATGTAAACGCCGTAGGTAGGGGAAGTAGGGATGTTGCTATACAAAAAGGGAAAATTCACGATTGAAAGTCGACATCGTCCCGCTTATCATACAGCTTAGTACATGTACGTAGTAAGCGGTCCCTGTTGGTGATATTGTAAGTAAAGATAAAGGAAAATGGCTGAACTTGAAGAGTTCATGGTGTCTTTGATTTCGAGAGCTGGTAAGAACATAGGACCGATGTATTCCAGGGAGCTAGTATACATTTACTGAAACAAATCGGCCAGAAGAGGTACACATTTTTTTCTCATTGGAAAGCTTGCAGTATGTTAGAAAGTCTTGCCATCGAATTTAACACAGATATAGTGAACAAGGAACTACATCATTCTCACAATATCGTCCTCGGTATATCTCATGTTGGCCTTTGTTGTACTTTTAACGAAACATGCTATTAATTTACAATTACATAATTATATCGCCGCACCCCTTTCTGTGGAAAAATAATTAAAATAACATAATACAGATGTAAGATGTATAAGGAGACATAGAGCATATTTGATGGTGTCTTCAGTAATAACAAATATATTTCGAGTGTGGCTAATATTTTGGCGCACAGGTGAAAAATATCAAAATATTAGCCACACGAGTGAAATATATATATATAACTGAAGACAACATTAAATTCTCTATTTATTCCATTTTTAAAGCATAAAACATGAAAACATGAAAAATGTATTAAAAATGGGTCGGGAATCAAAAGCGTAATAATTAGCGCCATAATCTAATGACGTCACGCTTTGCAACAAGGATGTGCGCCATTTTTAATAAGATACTCAACGCATTTCCGAGGTTTTCTGCTATTTTCTGGTATGGTCGCTTTGAAAAATGTTATTATAGTATATTTATGTAAATACCTAAGTGTGTGTACCAAACATTTACCATAACAACCACTTGTTCTAA
>NW_018478935.1:0-3233 GCF_002113885.1 Mizuhopecten yessoensis | reverse complement strand
TCTGTGTTGTACCTAATGGGAGAATGAAATACCATGTAGTCTACACGAACAGTAAAAAAAACATAGTTTACAAAAACTTGTAAGGATATAGTCGCACATGGAGTATAACTATTTGTAAAATGATTTTATACCATGAAAGGCTAGAAATGTTATTCTTTTTTGTATATTTACAGTGCTTCCTTCTAAACTCCTATCGCTCTATTAGCACTGATATTTTTCAATTATGTGTGCAGTTTTATCTCGTCCTCAATGTATAATTTTCATAATAATAACGTTTATGATGAATAACGCATTTTCATCAACTAATATACCAATAAATATATCAATTTTCCGTCAAACAATCGTCCACAAATACTACAAGTAAAGAAATATTTCTCATATTGTAATAATTCTCATATTGCAATAATAATTATCATATTAATGTGTTTACTCACCGAATGCGTTGATGCAAAGGACACACATGGCAGTCCATAGCAAGGACAACTTTATCCGCTCTTTGAATTTCAGGGTAGTCATAATGCGCTAGTCTGCAAGCATACCCCGCTCAGCAGTCCCCACAAACTGTTTATCCGTTAAACACCGGTTTATATGCAGAGACGATGCGACGTTTCTAGTGCTGTAATAGAACCGATACCTTTGTTGTTGGTATCTAGGCAATAACATAAACAAAGTTTAGCGCGATAACTTTAGGATTGTTTAAACATCAACCAGAGCTCCTGCAAATAGTGCAACTCATCTGTTTATTTGTGTTTTGTTCGTACAATGTAAAAATAATGTATACATAAAATATTCCCCTTTCAATACTAATTGTTGATTTATCCGGTATTCTATAGCTCATACGGAACAATAGGATTCCAGAATATATATATATTAATAAGGTGTCTAATAGACGAGAGTTATGCCTTCAATGTATGTATTATATCTATTATGCATTTCATTTGTCATTGTTGCCAGCATTAGTTGCCCTTTCGTGCTGTTTTATCAAAAGGACAGGACGATTTCAATGTAATGATAAATGGTACAACTTATATCGAGTCTCATCAGGCACAACGGAACACTATCACGATCTGATACCTAGGGGACGATATCAGTAATACCCCGAAAGATAAAAGCGGGTTGAAATGTGATATTGTTCCAGGTAGAGGTTTTCTGATCGAGGGTCGCTTCTCAATGGCTTGTGTTCGGAGATGGTAATATCACAGGTCCAGTTTTGAAAAAAACAAAAAAACACGATATATCATTTGTCCCATTTCTGTTGGTTATCACGAAGATTGTGGTTTGTCTTTGGGAAGCTTCAGACTAAGCCTCATTATATCACAAGCAATAGGACATCTTCGTGTGGTAACAACCACACCAGCACGTGGTAACAGCCACACCAGCACGTGGCTACAACCACACCAGCACGTGGTAACAACAACACCAGCACAACCCCTTTATCCGTATCACTTGCTGACATTACATATCGAAATAGAGTTAACCGTTGGACCCACCATTGCCGTTTTGGGGGAATGGGAAGACCGGTAGTATGATAATATCAGGTAACTAATGTGGATTAGTTTTAGTTTGGCCTACTTTGAAAGAACTGAAAAGTGAGAAAACAGATTAAAGATCTGCTTGACAGTTTACATCAGTTGTATTTCTATCTTTTCAATTTTAGCAATTATTTTTTGGTATATATCTATCAGTATCAGTTCAAGTTATAAGGCAAATTCATTCGGGTACGGTCCTTTTGAAAACGTTCAAAAACTACAGAATAGGAACTAAATATTTTATTTCGAATACATGTGTCACTATTTCCATCCATGTCTCCTTAGTTCTCAGGAATGTATAAAAAAAAACACCATGTAGCATAAAGCAAGCATTGTACCATTATTAATCGATGCTTTTCACTAGGTAAACAGATGGTGTTCTTTGTTTTTTGCTGATGAGATAAATTACTGCTATGATTAATCAATGTTTTCACTCAGTCAACAGCTGATGTTCATTGTTTTGTTTTTGGTAAACGCGGCGCTGGGTATCTATTGTATGACAACTCTCTTTTGCAGTTTGCTTTCCAACAATCTATTACAACAGCTTGACTAATCCAAACAGAATAAGGGTTTTATTAGTGTTTGATAGCCAACGAAACCTCCCCTAGGGCCAGGCCATCACTCATAACTATTGTTTTGCGTTCGATACATGTAATACAGATACAAGCAGGAAAAATTGAGTGACGTTGAAAATTTGATCAACTATGATCTAGAACACGGAATGGGTAAACATATTAAATGACTGGCTATCTTACAATTACGTTATATTGGCGAAGTTACGGCTATCAAGTTACATTTTGTATCCCCTTCCCCTGTCTGTTTTTTATTGGGGGGGGGGGGGGGGGGGGGGGTGAGGTAAATTGAAAAATAAAATAAAAAATACGAGAAACTTGACAACTATTACATGTATATGAAGAGAAAAGGTTTGAATCTCATAATTCAATTATATTTTGTCATAAAACGGTAATACTGAAAATATACCATACATTTTGTTGACATTCAAAAAACGTTGAAGATATTCTGAAAGCATTTTTCAATGATACATTTCCGGTGGGTTTTTTACCGTAGCGGTGCCACAGTATGTGACTGTAGAGCAGAGAATATAAAGCGTTATACGTCTGTGTAAATTAAAGAAAATAATTGCAAACTGACTTTCCAGCTAAAATATAGAACCATTTTTGATCGACAACATTGAGAGTATTTGCGTTTATTCGACAAATTTCTCGTCAGTGGTCAGAATCAGGACACGCAATGCTTCCAGAGTGTGTTGATAATAATAATATACAGCATTTGATATAGCGCTCTATCTAGCTAACATCTAAGCCACTCTAAAGCGCTTTACAGTACATAGATATACAATTAATATTTACATTAACCATTTCAATTTTGAGGAATCCGCCCTATTCAGAGTCGTCCGTTTGATATCAATTTAACTCACTGTCTGGAAATTCTGGAAAATTTTATATGGCTGGATACCATCTACATAATGTTATCTCAAGCACAATCTGATTACTCAAAACTAAAAAAAAAAATACTAATCCGCGATCTGACGCTGTATGGCCATGGCTGTTTTCTAACTCCTATTCCTGCCATGGTGACTGCTAGAGGCGTTGAACCTGTGACGTTCAAGCCGATAGGGTCTCATTCACCGCGAGTTACGAATACGATCGGTTTTATACGGTTTTCGACATTATCTTTTTTGGA
>NW_018478934.1:0-3230 GCF_002113885.1 Mizuhopecten yessoensis | reverse complement strand
TTTTAGCTTACAGCAGTCAGCCCAGTAGTACAAACTTATACTTTTTATCTCAAGGCTGTCAAACGATCGAGTGGCTGCGAATCTCTATAAAGTTTGCTACATTCCTCCCTCCTTTTTACGAAGTCTTCCCCCAAAGACAACGCTATTTATAACCAAGGTTCGGGTAGCGCCGCCTTGTCAACTGTTTATCAAGTACTTGAAGCAAGGGTTGGACAGCCCGACTTGGATTCGAACCTCGAGCCTTCCAACCTCTAGATGGATGCTGTAACCAAATCAGGTATCTGGTCATTGGAGATCGAACCAGTCAAGTTCCGCTACTATACAATTAAGGAAATTCTATGCATATCTTTTTGCTATACATCACGGGAATGTGAACAGAATAAGCCTGTGATGAATTATATAGGTATGTCATCAGTTGGATGAACAACTTTCTATAGTCAACGCATGGAATCATTCTAATGTTAACACCTGTCTATAAAAGAAAGAAAATTTATATATATAGAATAAAATAATAAATATGTAAGACATATACCGCTATATAGGCCTCCTTCTTGGGGAGAAGCCTTAAAAAGCAGAAAGGTCTATCGGTAGATTTTACATATTTATTATCTACTATATATTGTAAGATATCCCATTTGATTGGGTCATTTCTTAGTGTGATAAACCAGTATGAGTTACCTCCCTTTTAATGTAAAATTCTGTAAGGTAGATTGCTATAAGGAGAAGCTGTGTTGATTTGATTACTACACATAAACTTCTCAATAATCATTCTACCCAATAAATAATATCAGTATCTCATAGTTGTTAACAATTCATAATGGATCGGAAGATCCAGAGACCTTTCTTGGGAGGAATGAGGGGGTCTAAATTTCCTTGAGGGTATCCAAAAAAAAAAAATCTTTTCTTTAAAAGGTCATCAAGCTGGGAATGGTTTTTCTAAGTGGTGAAGACCCATCCAGATCAGCTGATGTAATTTATAGAACTTGTAGATGCATGTGTGGTAATGAATCAGGCCGTAGAATATATACATATACACCTATATAACATATACATACCTGTGTAGGTTCTGGTGTAGTAACTGACTCAATGAAACATGATAGTGTTCACTAGGGTGTGCAAAGCGTAAGAGAATCAATAGTACAAAAATAATCAATACCGAGAACTCATTTACATATACTCTACACAGCTAAAACTTTAATGAGAAGGGGGTCTCAATTCCCAGGTGAATTCAGACAGGTGAACTTAATGACCGTGAGAAATTACATCTGTAAACTATACCTGTCAACCCCCTCTCTTGACATCAGACGCTCCGTTTGATTCATCTGGACTGGTCTACTGAGGTGTATAGGGGTGTCAGGATGTTATGTAATAACAATATTAAAAGCACTGAAGTGTACCTCAGTAGTATTGACCACTATCACCGGTATCCACGGTAACATGTTCACCATTACCTGTAAAGTTTCATTGTAATCAATATCATAGGCAGTATCAGGTATTACTGGATCACATTAACCGGTACCTGTTCCTGGTGCCGATTCCAGTTTTCCCTGTAGTATATGCTTATCACAGTCTGGAACTCGCAGCTATTACAGGCCACGGCAATAAATATATGTTTCCAATGACACTAAGGGTAGGCATAGGATTGCAAAATATTGCTTTTTAAAAACCTTATATCATATTCTATGTGTCCTGTCCATAAGTATCAAATCAGCTCTTTATACCAGGAACTGCTCTTTTTGGATATTATCTCCAATGTCCCCGCTTCCCCATCCTTCCCCACCAAAGAGACAGCCTCCGGAGGGACGGATACAAAATATTTCCTTTTTGAAGATGCTTTCTCCCCTCTGATTTTCTCCTTTTTGAATAATTTCGCTTTCTGTTTCACTTTTTAAGATTTTCTACCTCTTTTTATCAATTAACTTTTGCCAATCCTCATATGTTATGAGGACAGTAAACCCCAAACAAACTTCAATCCAGTACATATTTTCTAAAGGATTAAAATTCAAAACTAAATCACAAGTATAGGGATTCAACGAGTCATCTGAAGATAAATAACATCAAAATATTTATAGATTTTCAAACATTTCTCAAAAACAACATTTTGAAAATTTTCATAACTTACTCTTTAAGCTGACAATACTTTGACCAGCCAGGCCTTTGACTCAGTCATATCAATCTTCATTATCTTAATGACATATTAAGGTAAAATTTTGATCACAGATGATATTAATTATTGAAATTAACTCTTTAATATGTACATTCAGGGATTTAACAGGATCCCCTCCTGGGCCCTGTCTTGTTCACTGCCTACTCACCTGAAAGTGTCATTAACACACATTTTATAAATGAGATTTCTTAGAACTACAAAAAAAAAAAAATATTTTAAAATTTATTTTCTATAGACATGAATTGTATATCCTTGTAAATGCAGGTTTAAAACTGAATTTCAATATCTTTTAAAGTAAACTAGATGAAAGACTTGCCTTATCATGATGTTAAGCTAATTACAGTTACATATCTTACAGATTTCTTAGTCCGAGCTCTTCTGGAATTCTGGAAAGGAAGTGAATGTTACAGGAAGTACACAACCTTAAGTCTTCATGTTACAGTAAGGTAGCATACACCCTTAAGTCTTAATTTCACGGTAAGGTAGCATATATCCTAAATTTTCCAAGTCACAGTAAGGTAGCAATATCCTTTAAAGTGGCATACAGCCTTAAGTCTCCATGTCACAGTAATGTAACATACATACTTCACTCTCCATACCACAGTTAGGTAGCATACAGCCTTAAGTCTTCAGTCAGGTAGCATACAGCCTTAAGGCTCCATGTCACAGTCAGGTAGCATACAGCCTTAAGGCTCCATGTCACAGTAAGGTAGCATACAGCCTTATAAAGTCTTTATTTTGCAGTAAGGTAACATCTTTAGTATCAACCAATGATATATTTTATCACCATAGTTACCGGGTTAGACCTTTTATGTTTTAATTGATCTCTTTACCACAAACACAAGGACAAAAATTTACAATCAGACTCATAAATGACAAATTAACCAACCATTGATGATTATAAGGCCATGATAATTGAATGTATACCATTCAATCTATATGTAAAGGAATCTACTGTATAATTCCTTTATGTTTGTAGACAGGTGGGACTACAGATATCCCAGCAGTCAACCTTTACGATGATTGTCCTTATACAGGTAAGATGATTGTCCTTATACAGGTA
>NW_018478933.1:0-3227 GCF_002113885.1 Mizuhopecten yessoensis | reverse complement strand
ATATATTGTCAGTACGTCATGGGGTATGTTTCCTGTATTCTTTTTCTACCTGATATATTAAGTATCTCCAATAAGAGAAGCTTGGAAATATGTGATATCAAAGTTTTACTTTTTACACAATCAATATACGTATTAAACGTGTTGCAACGTTTCAAGGCCGACTGATATGACATGCTTTGACAAAGGGACCAGTCGGTCTGGAAACGTTTCGACACGTTTAATATGTAAATTGTTTGTGTAAAAAGTGAATCTTTGATATGAATTATTTAGTGTCTTAAAGTCTTTATTGATAAATATTGTTTTCAAACGCTGGATTATTTAATACTCACTCCTTCCTCGTCCTCAGCCATTGCTTCAATTAAGCGTTTTGTAAACTTGTTGAAAAATTATCTTTTGAAATCACACATCTTCCTAGAATCCATCACCGGTGTAGCATACCATTTGAAGTTTGGACTGCAAATCAAGAAATATTCATGTTAACAAGTTTTGGTGGTTGGTCCTATTGAGATCATTTTGTTAGAAATATCGAGTGAAATCCCTCTATCATTAATCACAAGGTGGCAAATACACCAACATAACAGTCTTCGGCATATATGCACGCTTACACAACACACATGGAGGCATGTTCTTAAATGACCATAGCTGTTAATAGGACGTCAAACAAAATAAAACCAACCCAAACCAAACCAAAAGATGTATGTTTAATATATCAGCCCTTGGTTAAAAAGATTAGTAAACAATTGAACTCTTCCGTATCGATTACAATTGAGTGCATATTTTAACTTGTAGTAGCTGATTGATTACTACCAATGTACCCTGTCTACCCTAAAGGGTATGCTTATTCCTGAAACCGTGAAACCGAACTACGTTATACAATGGCGATGTACTTTTTACTGCGTTCATATCAAATGAAATTAGCTCAATTGGTTTGTTTGTGGGTATCTAATTCTAATGACCTCAATTTTAACACAGTAAAATAACTTAAAATTTGCATGATAATACGTTTTCGGTGTAAATTGGAAGAAACGAACACAACATGTATGTGTATAGACGAATATTCTAGAACATAATTGACATACCTGAACCTTTTCGAATTAAATCACAAAAGATTATATTGATTAATTTTAGCAGTATAATACGGTATTGATTCACTACAGGTATCGGGTAAACCATGCCCATTATCACCGAAGGAAACCCCCGGAATAATTACTCTTTAACCACGGGTTGGTTAAGGATATTTTTACGCATAAATTGCTTTGCCAGAACCAAATGTTAGCAGTTTTCAGCAGATACCAAATAATTTCAGTGTGAAGAAAATATACTTGAATTAATAGCAAAATTTAGATGTAAACGAGTAATACCATCATAAAAAATGTATCAGTAAACAACAATGTCATTATACAATGTTGTGACGGTAAAGTGGACTCTGTGTCGAACCTCAGCTTAGATATAGCCTGTGGTAGCATGGTCACCATCACATTGGAGGAGTTGGCAGTAGACTCTTGCCCACTACCCAAGTACCGACGACTTATTTACACCAACCAAGCACCTGTGTTTAAAAGTTAACTCGGCGACAACTGTGATACAGAAACACAGGTACAAACCCGGCCATTTATTAAATAGACAAATCAGTTACATGAAGTGCACATTACCACGACTCTGTCACTATCTCAGAATTCTTTAAATCATACAACTCCTGATTAATTCTATAAGGATCACTCACATTTAATAATTGTTTGAGAATATATCACACTCATACTCATAAACCTTTGAGAATGTCACATCTCATAAAAAGTTCCAACTTCTATTAATGTGAACCAACTATCAATACTAAACAATTTGTTGAACACTACATGGTTATTACTTTCTTCAAATCAATACGCAAATCTCACATCATCAAACAATAATCTCTTAAAAATTGGCATATGTACATCCGATCACTTTACCCAATATTTATATCAATATTCAATTGTAATAAAATATAAATGAAAGAGAAACATTTCACTCCCCCATGTAGAAGAGATACATGTTAGAGACAAACTTGACATATCACTGTAAAGTTTTATCTAATATCTTATCATTTCCTAACACATACATTTTTCTGTTGTCGTTTGAAGACACATGGAATAATCCCTTACCAGTGTTTAGGTAATCTTCAACTCTAAGTGATCGTAATAACCTTACAAAATCATTAACATTACGCACATGCCTTTACTAAGAACGACGCATTAAACTTGCCCAACTGAAATCTCAATAGAAAGTGCTCTCTAATAAAGGGGCAATCTAACTAACTTCCTGCTATTTACTAACGACATGACTGCCTGAAGTTACATGTTCTGTCAACCAGTGATGTGACGTGTTCATAAATAATTTACTATGCAAGTTGTATTGAATGAATATGTTCATTCCAACCGAAGAAACTTTCACAAACATAGCATGGAGATAAAAAGGCATTTAAAAAGACAAAACACCATTTTGCCACAGTAAATATCAGTGAAAGAACTATATTATCATACTAAAAAAAGATAATTGTGATACTAGTACACAGTAAATTTCTGTAAACAAAAATGCAGTAAATGTATATAAACTTATGTCAAGTATACCAGTTAAAAAAAGCTTTTGGGTTATGTGTTATTATAAAAATAGGGTGAACATTGTGTATGTAATCAGAGAACATTACACATTAATAAGTAATCAAACATGGTTGGGTAAACTGTTGATCCTAACTGTGCTAAAACCAATTACACCAATCTTATAATACAGTCCAACATGTGAACTGCTTGATAATTTCATTATGTATCCTACTTTGTGAATATAAGTATCCATCGCTCTATTTTACTCTAAATGACAATTTTGTTAAACTTTTGCTGTTTTGTAATTTTAGTATATCATTAATCAACTTTTCTGGTTGCATGAAATGCTGAAAAAGAACATATTATAGCAGACTTAACTTTCGATGACACATTGATAAATAGGTGCCCTCGCAATATATGAAAAAGCCAAAGTCAGAATTGTAATCGTCATATTCATAATGTATTGCAATTTGTACTGTTAAACTATTGTTTATGTATACATCAGCATGGCACTATAACAACATATAGTGTAATAATGTACACTGTATGTCGGTTGTTTGTACTGTTATACTATTGTTTATGTATACATCAACATGGCACAGTGACAAGCTATAGTGTAATAATGTACACTGTATGTCAGTTGTTTGTACTGTT
>NW_018478932.1:0-3224 GCF_002113885.1 Mizuhopecten yessoensis | reverse complement strand
AGAAAGTGACTCCCGATGTCGGGTAAGATAGGACGCATTCAGAAAAGTAGTATATTGATGAATGACCTGGTCATGTTTTCCTTTTAACTTCCCCAAGTAATATCAGCTATCAGATGAAAGACATTATCGCTAGCAACAGAACTCTGGTCCAACACGGCCTATGCACTTTTAAATAACGCCCATATGTAGATATATTTCAGTTACATCATTCTTAGTACATATACAAAGTGGATTAATTTCTAATTATGACCGTTTGTCATATATATCCAATGTTAAGAAAGTATTCTTTCAATTGAAACACTTTTTGTGAAATTTGAATATATAATATCGTCAAGTTACTATGCACTCCAGATAAAACACTTATATATCTAGCTGATGTTGAATTATAGCCATGGCAAAGGGCATTGAGTGGAGTTGGAAATCTCGTAACTGATCCGAACGATCTGATCTGTTATGTGAACATTTTTAATACTTACTTCATGTAATGGCTTGAAATGAATGGATATCAGAATGGCCATCTCCGAAATCAGAACGTTCCACATTTCATATACAATTATTTTCTTCAGTCTTCTCTGTTGAGAACATAGCATATACATTTTGTATATCGAGAACGGAACCTAGGAATTCGAAGATATCCATTGGTTATCTTTATTAGTAATGCAAAGTGAACATTGTGATGTACTCAAGATATTTTTATTTATCGTAACGATTGCATGATATTAAAACATAAATACAATAAGTTTTGACCTTATATGCCACCATTGTTTTATTTGACCACTAGTTGTGACCGACAGACGTCCCTGGATTACCAGTGATAGGAATCACGTAAGGCACCACATGTGGTTCCAAAAAGAAACCAGAACTTCATAGTACATGTCGTGCCACCTGGCTATGTGGAGATTGAAAGTTTCTGCGTCCTAAAAATGTTTCGTGTTTTTAAATTAATCCTTGATAAGAAGAAAAAAACCACAAATATATACCACAACGAAAATACACAAGGACAAAATATACAATATTGCCGACACAGACATATACCTTGAAACCAGAACAAAGTCGGAACCCTACCTAAAATGATATCTGGAACTAAAGAAACATGAACATAAAACGAAAGCAACATTAACTAATGCAAAAAACTTTAATAATATCTTGGTTTAGGTCACGTGTAACGTTCTAGCTATCATCACAAAGAGGTTTCATAGCGTACCGTGTTTGAGTGTATATCATACATAGATCACTGTGAAGTTTGGAGCAATGTTTTTCTATCCATACACCTATTGCATTTCTTTTGTCTGTATAATAACACATCTGATAAATATATACAACACTTCAGGTTTCTGGTGAAATAACTTTATCTGATAAATGTGTAAAACGAAAGAGTACATTAATTGGCTATCGTGTGAAGTTCTTCTATTTCACGACACAATCTAACGAAGTGCCCGTACCAGTTTATTAATTATCCCCGAACAACAGGTTGATAAGGAATAGACGTACACACACGCTCCAAGCACATGTATAGTTTGTGAATGGCTCAACGTTGTCGGTTTCTCTGTTATAACACATGTTAGTGTAAGTCGGTTTATCAGAACGAGGCGTCAGATTTCGTTTGTTTGTTTGTTTTCATCACTCGATATCGCGTTTAATCACTTGTTTTATTTATTCATATACTTGACATTCATGACCTGCTGCAGTAATGAGGTCACACAAGACACATCGCAGGACCAAGATTGGTTCCTAGGCCTTTTCAGTCGAGTTGCTGATCAGCCGGAGCAAATACATTATGTTGGAATATATTTAGTACATTTATGATTGAACAAAGCTCGCGCAACTACCACGAAATCTAAATATCTTATTTTTTTGTATCTGGTATAATTCTTATAATATTTAACTTGTGAAAATAAACATTTAAGTTGCTGATGCTTTGAGCCGATCCATCATCGACAGGGCATAGTGATCATGTAGTTGTATATATGTTATAACCAAACTGCGGTAGCGAGAAGACGTACACATTTCATTCAAAGCGGCGATATTTGGTCCGTCGACCGTCCCGAAAACTAGATAAGACTTAACTATAATCATTTAATGATCATACAGGGTTGGAGCCATGTGTCGGTAATTGGCCATTATTGTCAATGGTACAACGTTACACGGCAGCCGTGCACTTTACACTTACACGGTTTCCTTGATTTTGTTGTCTTTATCATGGCATCGTACCTCTTCACTTCGGGACATAAGAAAATAAGAGCCGCAATGAAATGTCTGCGATGATATATACATGGCCTGGGGATCAGTAAGATGGTCTGAGTAATGAGCCAGCTATCATCTACTGTATGCTCGATAAAATCCCCCTATGTCATTTTAATGCCCTCCTTGCTGATTATCAATAATCGGGGAAATTTTAATTTATTTCCCCCCTTAAATCTGGCGGGAGATATTCTAGACATTTCACTAGCTGATCGGTATAAACCAGTGTGGTTATTTAGCGCATTAGATATGTTAGTGATAAGAGCAACAAGTTGACATGTTTGTAATAAATCATAAACTTGTTAAGAATGAATGGAGAATACGTTAGGCTCGTGAGTTTTGTGGGTACAGCTAACCTCTCAGAAATAGAATTCGGAGTTACGTCATTCTGTACTTTAGTGTTTTGTAAAATAGATGGAATTGTTTCAGAAATAACCATTCGTCTATATAACTTGATGATATTTCACCATTAAGAAACGGTGCTTTAAATCAAAGGGGGAGGGGAATAAATGTATTAACTGTAGTGCATAATATTTATCTATATCATTACAGTGGATGCTAAATATCTTGGCCATAATAAAACCGATTTTTTTATGCTCTTAGCTGTAGCGAGGACAAACAAACAAAATAAACAATCTCATAAAAACACCAAAATAATGATCATTAATAAATAGGAGTACTAGTTACATCATTCTAATATTACAATATAGTCGGTCCCATTGATTTTGTTTTAGCACTGCAATTTGATGGTACCAGGGATGATGTTTAAGCAATGTTTGGTGTTAATCAATTATTGTTTATGATATATATTTTCAAATTAATTCGTAAATAACCGACGATCGGAACACTAAATATTTATTCAGAGATGTTATATCAGCGTATGTTGAAGCAATAAATGTTGAAGTGTATATTGTATATTTCTATAGTTTATGTTTTACAGTGTATATTGTAACAATGTATATGGTAATAGTGTATATTGTAAC
>NW_018478931.1:0-3220 GCF_002113885.1 Mizuhopecten yessoensis | reverse complement strand
GCCCCGGGGACCGATGGCCGACCAGCAGAGTAGCGCCAACCTCGGATTACCAAATCGTGCACACGGATTACTCAACCGTGCGCATNGTATTACCAAACCGTGCGCACGAGTTACCAAAGCGTGCACACGGATTACTAAACCGTGCGCACGAGTTACCAAAGCGTGCACACGTATTACTAAACCGTGCGCACGAGTTACTAAACCTTGCGCACGCGTTACCAAACCGTGTGCACGGATTACTAATCCGTGCGCACGAGTTACCTATCTGTTCGCACAAGTTACCAAAAGTTTGCAAGTGTTCCTATTTCACATTATTCTATCAAAGTAATGGATGTTGGTTGGGGAATACATCCAATATCGGATCGATTTCTTTTGATGTTCATAAGAAGCAGTCAAGTACAGTGGAGATAAGAACCAGTAGCTGTAAGTTTGTGATTCCTATTTTTCCGTCAGAACATAATATTGTGTTGTTCATTCAATTTGGTTAACATCTAATCACCCTTACCTCCGCAAGGTGTTGATGTACACGAGCTCAATATATCACGTTATGAATTTGTTGACGTTTTGATATTCCTTCCATATAGTATGCGAATTTTCCTTATGTTTCGTATAGTTGAAATAATGAAGTAAGATTTGTTTAAGGTTAACTATGAAATTTAATGAGATAACTTTTGACATGACGACGGAATATTCTGAAATATCTGTTCCGTACACAGTTATAAACCTGATTTACAAGACATGGAAATTATAGTTTATACTTACAATACTGGTATATATATGAGATTTGAATGATAGGTGTCACGCATTGTAGGTACGAATAACCTGTGGTCAGTGTCCACCAGATAGGCAATTATACTAATCCTGCTACGTAATGTGACGTACAATGGTAAATGAGTTATTCTAAGAAAGTTTGTAGATGCAACTTCTTTAGAGGCTTAAGATAATAAAAGCTCCACACGTAAGTCTCATCTTAACTTTCATAAATGACATAGATACTGGCAGAGAGAATTTCATCGAAATGTCTTTTAAACTTTATTGTAAAAAGTCGTCGTAATATGAATGTGATAATAAATTGTGAGATTAAAACTCTTAAGAATAAGTATGTTATTTTTTTCTTTCAAAAGTGTGGAATGATATTTTTCTCCCACCTAAAATAGATATTGCGGTTGCATGAAACACAGGTTTAGTTGTATGGTTTTCCAGCAAATCCAATGAGTTACAAATATTTTCTGTGGTGTGCCATTATTAACGTAACGTAAGTTCATCGATTACATATGCATCCTAATTGGGAAATCCTCTCGTTTTTTCCCTGACCAGGAGTTTACATTTTAAGTCTTTTCAATGCCGTTTTTTTAGCCAGGAAACACAATATTGTCGACCCTTATTGGGAAATAGCCTCATGCAGAATAGCACGCTTTTTGTCATGACATAAAAAGTGAACGGCGATATTCAATGACCATCTGTACTTTAGTTTATATGCATGTCAGACTACAGTCGATGGAATTGTAACTGAAAGTAAAAGAATAGGTGAAAAATAATCTTCCTCTACCTTGAGGGAGAGACGGAGAAATCTCTAACTCGGGGGTGATTTTTATGATTGTCCAAACAGAGGTTCTGTCAGAGTTAGAAAACCAAATAATCACTCGAGGGCTGGGCATTTCTGTGTAACCCCCCCGGGGTAGGGGATGAATATTTTTTTGAAAATATCAAATCGATCAGAGAGAACAAATATACCCAATTGAAATTATTTGTAAGAAAAAAGTAATCCCATCTTCCTGGAATGTACAGTTTATATACTGTAAAAAAAAAATCCTTACGTCGACATCTTCCGAAATGCGGCATCGGAATTTGCTTTTTTTGGTGACGACAAATCATTGTTGAACCATTGTAATGTCACGGGCGGGCAGTGAGATGTAAAATGAACATTCTTGAATCCCTTTCTTGCCTAGGATAACTTTATCATACATGCTAGAAAATTAGCAAAATGTCTCTGTCTCTTCGTGGAGAAAAAAAAGTCACAACTGACAAAAGTGTTTAAACAACTTTCTAGTATTAATGCTTGGTTTACATTATATTCCCGGCGGCCACGGCAGCCCCGTATTGCCGAAACGTATAGTGCGCCGTTAGCCCGAGTTTCCTCTGGCCCTGACACCAGACTTAGACATTTTGACAGATAGATGTCTGGTGTACCAGACCCTCGGGCTACGTTGGAGCACGTTTATGCCCACGGTATAAAAAGAAGGCATCCCAAGCAATAGCATTGTATCCTGAGACTCGAATGAACTCTCCTGCCGGGCGCGGCTTTAATATACTCCTACGCAACACGCCGTAGCGCGAATGGCCCGTAAACCGTTACACACCGGGACGCGCCGTGATTGAACGCGACGAAACGGCTACCATACACCCAGCTTGCCTTGAGAACCGTGACAAAACGTGACAAAGCGGGGCAAAACGCGCAGCAACCGTGAAGCAACCGTGACAAAACGCGCACTAAACGCGACAGAACGTGACAAAACTTGAAAGGACCGTGAGATGCCGAGGAATACACATGCTTCCCGTCCCACTACGGACCGCATCGAAGTTATATATAAATAAACTTTATTTATTTTACAACAATTATGAAACAAGATCTTACAACTAATATTAATCACTCTTGTTGGCCCGGATGTTAGCGCGCGGGGGAGGGGTCTTAGTGTGGGAGGAAACCGGAGTACCCAGAGAAAACCCACGTGGTCGAGCAGGTCACCTGCACCTGCCTTCAAGTTTTGTTACGGCCTATTACGTACTGTCACGTTTTGTTGCGTTCACCCCGTTTTACTACGGCCTACTATAGGTTTATCATCTTTGAAAGTTTAAAAATCTGGTCCAGCATTCACGGCAATCACAGTCTGTCACGTTTGCCCATCCCGTCCCCAAGCGTTGTCTCACGTCCATCCCGTTTTGTCCACGGTGGCCTAAAACATGATTGCCGTGGCCGCCGGGACCATAATGTAAACATAGCAGTAAGAAAAAGTGTTATCCCACATGTTCTGCATGGTACATTATATGTCTTTTATATTCAGAGAGGGAAGAAAAACAATGTGTTTGTCCAATCTGAACGGGCGTAGTTCTGTTGAATTTCAATGTATACTTTTGACTACGTCCTTTTGGTGCGGTATGCTATCAACCATTTTTCGTTGAATTTGAATATGAAAAAATTTGAATGCATTTCTGCCTCCTT
>NW_018478930.1:0-3214 GCF_002113885.1 Mizuhopecten yessoensis | reverse complement strand
TTTCAGTAACATCTAAACAAGCCTATCAGTAACATCTAAACAGACATAACAGTAACATCCAAACAGACCTACCAGTAACATCTAAACAGACCTATCAGTAACATCTAAACAGGCTTACCAGTAACAGATAAACAGTCCTACCAGTAACATCTAAACAAGAGAATCAGAAACATCTAAACAGATCTATCAGTAACATCTAAACTAAATTATCAGTAACATCTAAACAGACATACCAGTAACATCCAAACAGACCTACCAGTAACATCTAAACATGCCTATCAGTAACATATAAACAGACCTAACAGTAACATCTAAACAGGCCTATCACTAACATCTAAACAGGCTTATCAGTAACATCTAAACAGCCCTTTCAGTAACATCTAAACAAGACTATCAGTAACATCTAAACAGACCTATAAGTAACATCTAAACAGGCCTATCAGTAACATCTAAACAAGATTATCAGTAACATCTTAACAGGCATATCAGTAACATCTAAACAGACCTTTCAGAAACATCTAAACAAGCCTATCAGTAACAAATAAACAGGCCTATCAGTAAGATATAAACAGACCTACATGTAACATCTAACCAGGCCTACCAGTAACATCTTAACAGGCGTACCAGTAGCTTATAAACAGGATTATCAGCAACATCTAAACAGGCTTACCAGTAACATATAAACAGACCTACAGAAACATCTAAACAGGCCTATCACTAACATCTAAACAGGCTTATCAGTAACATCTAAACAGCCCTTTCAGTAACATCAAAAAAAGCCTATCAGTAACATCTAAACAGACCTTTCAGAAACATCTAAACAAGCCTATCAGTAACAAATAAACAGGCCTATCAGTAAGATATAAACAGACCTACATGTAACATCTAACCAGGCCTACCAGTAACATCTTAACAGGCCTACCAGTAGCTTATAAACAGGATTATCAGTAACATCTAAACAGCCCTTTCAGTAACATCAAAAAAAGCCTATCAGTAACATCTAAGCAGTCATAACAGTAACATCCAAACAGACCTACCAGTAACATCTAAACAGGCCTATCACTAACATCTAAACAGGCCTACCAGTAACATCCTAACAGGCCTACCAGTAGCTTATAAACAGGATTATCAGCAACATCTAAACAGGCTTACCAGTAACATATAAACAGGCTTATCAGTAACATCTAAACAGGCCTACCAGTAACATCTTAACAGGCCTACCAGTAGCTTATAAACAGGATTATCAGTACCATCTAAACAGGCTTACCAGTAACAAATAAACAGGCTTATCAGAAACATCTAAACAGCCTTACCAGTAACATCTAAACAAGAGAATCAGAAACATCTAAACAGATCTATCAGTAACATCTAAACTAAATTATCAGTAACATCTAAACAGCCCTTTCAGTAACATCTAAACAAGACTATCAGTAACATCTAAACAGACCTTTCAGTAACATCTATACAAGCCTATCAGTAACATCTAAGCAGTCATAACAGTAACATCCAAACAGCCCTACCAGTAACATCTAAACAGGCTTACCAGTAACATATAAACAGACTTATCAGTAACATATAAACAGACCTACAGAAACATCTAAACAGGCCTATCACTAACATCTAAACAGGCCTACCAGTAACATCTTAACAGGCCTACCAGTAGCTTATAAACGGGATTATAAGTAACATCTAAACAGGCCTATCACTAACATCTAAACAGGCTTATCAGTAACATCTAAACAGACCTATAAGTAACATCTAAACAGGCCTACCAGTAACATCCTAACAGGCCTACCAGTAGCTTATAAACGGGATTATAAGTAACATCTAAACAGGCCTACCAGTAACATCTTAACAGGCGTACCAGTAGCTTATAAACAGGATTATCAGTAACATCTAAACCGGCTTACCAGTAACATATAAACAGGCTTATCAGTAACATCTAAACAGCCCTTTCAGTAACATCTAAACAAGACTATCAGTAACATCTAAACAGGACTATCAGTAACATATAAACAGACCTACATGTAACATCTAAACAGGCCTACCAGTAACATCTTAACAGGCCTACCAGTAGCTTATAAACAGGATTATCAGTACCATCTAAACAGGCTTACCAGTAACATATAAACAGGCTTATCAGTAACATCTAAACAGGACTATCAGTAACATATAAACAGACTTATCAGTAACATATAAACAGGCCTATCAGTAAGATATAAACAGACCTACATGTAACATCTAACCAGGCCTACCAGTAACATCTTAACAGGCGTACCAGTAGCTTATAAACAGGATTATCAGTACCATCTAAACAGGCTTACCAGTAACATATAAACAGGCTTATCAGTAACATCTAAACAGGACTATCAGTAACATATAAACAGACTTATCAGTAACATATAAACAGACCTACCAGTAACATCTAAACATGCCTATCAGTAACATATAAACAGACTTATCAGTAACATATAAACAGGCCTATAAGTAAGATATAAACAGGCTTATCGGTAACATCTAATCATACCTATCAGTAACATCTAAACAAGATTATCAGTAACATCTTAACAGGCATATCAGTAACATCTAAACAGACATAACAGTAACATCCAAACAGCCCTACCAGTAACATCTAAACATGCCTATCAGTAACATATAAACAGACCTACAGAAACATCTAAACAGGCCTATCAGTGACATATAAACAGGCCTATCAGTAAGATATAAACAGACCTACATGTAACATCTAAACAGGCCTACCAGTAACATCTTAACAGGCCTACCAGTAGCTTATAAACAGGATTATCAGTAACATCTAAACAGGCTTACCAGTAACATATAAACAGGCTTATCAGAAACATCTAAACAGGCTTACCAGTAACATCTAAACAAGATAATCAGTAACATCTAAACAGATCTATCAGTAACATCTAAACTAAATAATCAGTAACATCTAAACATATCTTTCAGTAACATCTAAATAGACCTATCAGTATCATCTAAACATGCCTATCAGTAACCTATAAACAGGCCCCAGTAACATCTAAACAAGATACTATCAGTAACATCTAAACAGACCTACCAGTAACATCTAAACAGGCCTATCAGTAACATATAAACAGGCCTATCAGTAAGATATAAACAGGCTTATCGGTAACATCTAATCATACCTATCGGTAACATCTAAACAGGCTTAACAGTAACATATAAACAG
>NW_018478929.1:0-3211 GCF_002113885.1 Mizuhopecten yessoensis | reverse complement strand
GACAATGTTACTGTATCACAGTATAAATCTTATTATGACAATGTTCCTGTATCACAGTATAAACATTATTTTGTGACAGTATAAACGTTATTGTGACAATGTTACTGTATCACAGTATAAATCTTATTATGACAATGTTCCTGTATCACAGTATAAACATTATTTTGTGACAGTATAAACGTTATTGTGACAATGTTACTGTATCACAGTAAAAACTTTACTGTATCACATTATCAACTTTACTGTATCACAGTATAAACTTTACTGTATTACAGTATAAACGTTATTGTAACAAGTTACTGTGACACAGTATACACGTTAATATGACAATGTTACTGTATAACAGTATCAACGTTATTGTGACAATGTTATTGTATCACAGTATAAACGTTACTGTATCACATTATAACCGATATTGTGACAATGTTACTGTATCACAGTATAAACGTTATTGTGACAATTTTACTGTATGACAGTATAAACGTAACTGTATCATAGTATAAACGTTATTATGACAATGTTACTGTGACACAGTATAACCGTTATTGCGACAATGTTACTATATCACAGTATAACTGTTATTGTGACAATGTTACTGTATCACAGTATAACGTTATTGTTACAAGTTACTGTGACACAGTATAAACGTTATTGTTACAAGTTACTGTGACACAGTATAAACGTTATTGTGACAATGTTACTGTATCACAGTATAAACGTTACTGTGACTATGTTATTGTATCACAGTATAAACGTTATTGTAACAATGTTTCAGTATCACAGTATAAACGTTATTATGACAATGTTACTGTGACACAGTATAAACGTTATTGCGACAATGTTACTGTATCACAGTATAAACGTTATTGTGACAATGTTAATGTATCACAGTATAAACGTTATTGTTAAAAGTTACTGTGACACAGTATAAACGTTATTGTGACAATGTTACTGTATCACAGTATAAACGTTATTGTTACAAGTTACTGTATCACAGTATAAACGTTACTGTATCACAGTATAAACGTTATTGTGACAATGTTACGGTATCACAGTATAAACGTTATTATGACAATGTTACTATATCACAGTATAAAACCTATTATGACAATGTTACTGTATCACAGTATAAACCTTATTGTGTCACAGTATTAACGTTATTGTGACAATGTTACTGTATCACAGTATAAACGTAATTATAACAATGTTACTGTATCACAGTATAAACGTTATTGTGACAATGTTACTGTATTAAATCGTAAACGTTATTGTGACAATGTTACTGTATCACAGTATAAACTTTACTGTATCACAGTATAAACGTTATTGTGACAAGTTACTGTGACACAGTATACACGTTAATGTGACAATGTTACTGTATCACAGTATAAACGTTATTGTGACAATGTTACTGTATCACAGTATAAACGTTATTGTGACAATGTTACTGTATCACAGTATAAACGTTATTGTGACAATGTTACTGTATCACAGTATAAACGTTATTGTGACAATGTTACTGTATCACAGTATAAACGTTATTGTGACAATGTTACTGTATCACAGTATAAACGTTATTGTGACAATGTTACTGTATCACAGTATAAACGTTATTGTGACAATGTTACTGTATCACAGTATAAACGTTATTGTGACAATGTTACTGTATCACAGTATAAACGTTATTGTGACAATGTTACTGTATCACAGTATAAACGTTATTGTGACAATGTTACTGTATCACAGTATAAACGTTATTGTGACAATGTTACTGTATCACAGTATAAACGTTATTGTGACAATGTTACTGTATCACAGTATAAACGTTATTGTGACAATGTTACTGTATCACAGTATAAACGTTATTGTGACAATGTTACTGTATCACAGTATAAACGTTATTGTGACAATGTTACTGTATCACAGTATAAACGTTATTGTGACAATGTTACTGTATCACAGTATAAACGTTATTGTGACAATGTTACTGTATCACAGTATAAACGTTATTGTGACAATGTTACTGTATCACAGTATAAACGTTATTGTGACAATGTTACTGTATCACAGTATAAACGTTATTGTGACAATGTTACTGTATCACAGTATAAACGTTATTGTGACAATGTTACTGTATCACAGTATAAACGTTATTGTGACAATGTTACTGTATCACAGTATAAACGTTATTGTGACAATGTTACTGTATCACAGTATAAACGTTATTGTGACAATGTTACTGTATCACAGTATAAACGTTATTGTGACAATGTTACTGTATCACAGTATAAACGTTATTGTGACAATGTTACTGTATCACAGTATAAACGTTATTGTGACAATGTTACTGTATCACAGTATAAACGTTATTGTGACAATGTTACTGTATCACAGTATAAACGTTATTGTGACAATGTTACTGTATCACAGTATAAACGTTATTGTGACAATGTTACTGTATCACAGTATAAACGTTACTGTATCACAGTATAAACGATATTGTGACAATGTTACTGTATCACAGTATAAACGTTATTTTGACAATGTTACTGTATCACATTATAAACGTTATTGTGACAATGGAACTGTATCACAGTATAAACATTATTGGGACAATGTTACTGTATCACAGTATAAACGTTATTGTGACAATGTTACTGTATCACAGTTTAAACGTTATTGGAACAATGTTACTGTATCACAGTATAAACGTTACTGTATCACATTATAAACGATATTGTGACAATGTTACTGTATCACAACATAAACGTGACTGTATCACATTAAAAACGATATTGTGACAACGCTACTGTATCACAGTATAAACGTTATTTTGACAATGTTACTGTTTCACATTATAAACGTTATTGTGACAATGGAACTGTATCACAGTATAAACATTATTGGGACAATGTTACTGTATCACAGTATAAATCTTATTATGACAATGTTCCTGTATCACAGTATAAACGTTATTGTGACAATGTTACTGTATCACAACATAAACGTGACTGTATCACATTAAAAACGATATTGTGACAATGCTACTGTATCACAGTATAAACGTTATTGTGACAATGTTACTGTATCACATTATAAACGATATTGTGACAATGTTACTGTATCACAGTATAAACTTTACTGTATCACATTATAAACGATATTGTGACAATGTTACTGTGACACAGTATAAACGTTATTGCGACAATGT
>NW_018478928.1:0-3207 GCF_002113885.1 Mizuhopecten yessoensis | reverse complement strand
CAAGGTCAACGTCAGGTAGGTCAACAATTACAACAAGGTCAACGTGAGGTGGGTCTACAAGTACATCTAGGTCAACGTCCGGTAGGTCAACAGATCAAACAAGGTCATTATCAGGTAGACCAACATGTGTCAGATAAATACCCAAGCATATGTTCGATTAGACTCTCTTGGTCCGAAGGATTGCCTGTATTGTCAAAATATCTAGTTAGAAGCAACACAAGGTCAAGCTCACCATATTCAGTATAAATGTAGATAGTGTGGCTCTTTGGACTGAAGTGATGTGCCCCCAAATTGAGGAATTTTGGGTGTAAACCATATGTCACATACACACACATTGGGCATGAAGAAATTAATACATCCATGCTGACAGAACTGGTTCTATGGTCCTGCCATGCTCCAGGATATTTAGTCCATGAGTCGCAACATTGAAATAGTTAAAACAACTCGACCCCGATTTTATGTTAGCTTTTAAGACCCCTTGGTATCTTGCTGTACATGAATATTCATGTAAATCTATCACAATTACCTTACCATAATAGAGAATGTTCATTTACATGTATGTATACTGCAGAATATACGCGGATGCCGTTATCAACCACATGACGGGAGTAGGTGGGTCCGGCACGGGGACAGCGGGATCCCACTGGGACGGAGACAGCCTGTCGTATCCCGGGGTTCCATTCTCTGCCTGGGACTTCAACTCTGGAAGCGAGTGCCACAGCAGCGATATGAACATTCACGACTACAACAACGCCGAGGAAGTCCGCAACTGTCGCCTGGTCAGTCTCGCTGACCTGAAACTCAGCAAGAACTACGTCCGGGATGAAATTGCTGGCTACATGAACCATCTAATCAACATTGGCGTGGCTGGGTTCCGAGTAGACGCCGCCAAACATATGTGGCCCGGAGATCTCAGATCGTTGTTCGGAAAACTTACTAATCTAAACTCGGGGGTATTCGGTTCGGGAGTGAAACCGTTTATCTTCCAGGAAGTGATTGATATGGGTTCGGAGCCGATTAGTGCATCCGAATACATAGGGATCGGGCGAGTTACGAACTTTATTTTCGGCGCGAAACTTGGACAGGTTTTTCGAAATGAAAACAAGGCGAGCTATCTTCACAACTGGGGTGAGGCTTGGAATATGCCCAACTCTAATGACGTCGTTGTGTTTATTGATAACCATGACAACCAGAGAGGACACGGAGGAGGAGGTAAGATTGCCCGGATGGTGCTAATACAGCCAATAGCCTTGAAATAATCATAGTATTGTATGTAACTCTGTCAATATCAATCGTTGTGCTAAGGGATGGAAAATATTGTAGAAAACTAGAAAATGTCTGTAAGACATAAATGCCACATTACCATGTGAAATTAGTTTCAGTGTTTGATGTTCGAAAAATACTTACAACCACTTTGATCACGGGACAGGACAGGACGGGACAGGACGGGACGGACTCGGGCCGCATAATTATCCAATTAACAAATTAATTTCTTTTTACTATTCTCTCACTAGGTGGTCCAATAACCCACTTCGAGCCACGCCCATACAAACTCGCCACCACCTTCATGTTGGCCCATCCATACGGGTTCACGCGCCTCATGAGCAGCTACAACTTTGACAGGTACATATGGTTACCATACAAATACACAGTTGTATGCACATCAAAAACCCTCAAATGTACTTTTTAATTTGTATTTATTGTGTCTGGTCCTAGAGGTGGTGTGAAATGCTGTAAGGTTTGAAAAATATTGAATTTGACGAGGTTTTTTTCGACTCAGATAAACCATAGGTTTTCAACAAGACTGCCTAATATCGCTACTGCTTAAATATTTATCTTAATAACAACACTTTTTTATCCACAGCGCTTCTAGATTTCAATCATTTCCCGTGGGGGTATGGGGCAGCCATCCCCCGCCCCTAAGATGGCTAGTTGATATGCCTTGAATGAACGTCGTTTACAGTCTTGGAACGCGCCAGATATATATATATATTGCTATTGTTTGAGGGTAACATAGCCTTTTGTTTCCCTTAGATTAATCACGCTCCTTTAGGACAAAGTCAGAGGGCAGTTAAACTGATCAGGAAAAAACATGTTATATTTAAAAGAAAGCTACAGCAACAGTAAATAAAAGATTACCGTACCAACGAGAAAATGTCCAGGTTAAATATTGCGGTACTACTTTAGCTTTTCTAACAGCTTTCCATTCAATATTATACTAAAAACTACAGAAATTCTAAACATTTCACGGAGTTCGATTGTATAGTGCACTGCTCAAAATGCACCGCTTTATTGGTGCAGTGAAGGGAACTATCTCCAGGGTGATAACAACCAACTTGCAAAAAAACACAAAACAGTATAAAAACAGATGGGACATCCATACTTGTATGAAATCGACATTTGTTTGTAGGTCAAATACTGACCAGGGCCCCCCTCATCACGGTGACACAATCAATGACGTCACCATTAACGGTGATCAAACGTGTGGTAACGGATGGGTAAGTTATCTATATGTTCTCAATTACTTACGGATACCAACTACAACCAGTGCCTACAATCACAATAGGTACCTATTGCTACACAACATCATTCCGACAGTGATAGGCATTCGTCTTCGAGCCCTGTATATTGCTTTATACTATCATACTTTGTATACCGTTCATGTTGAATACGAGTTCGATAAGGTAAGGTCGTATGCGAGAATGGAAATAATTATGTGTGGCAGATTAAATTGTACGTAGTATTACGATCGCCTTCTAGCTTCGCGCTAGAGGGAATTGATATCGCGAAAAATTTGCATCAAGCAGAAAAATAATCTTCACAGTAACAAGCTAAGCTGACCGTGCTTTGTCTTAAGATGTTTCATCTTGGTCCTCGTCAATAAGACCGATGCAGGGTTAACAGAAGTCCCGTGTGTATATATATTTAAGCTCAGTGGAAGAAAGTCCGACTAGGAAGTCATGGGTTGCGGGTTCGATCCACGGTTGTATAGGAATGTTGAAATTACAGTTTATGCATGCTGTGACAATAAATTCTGTAAAAGGGCAAGATCAGCATGATAGCAGAGACGTATAATACGTCTCTGATGTAGCAACCAAAGTTTTGAGACAGAATAAAGATTTACAAAGTAAACAATAGAAGAAAGGTCGGAGCTGTAAAAACGGTTGGTCTTATATATACTTTGCCCTCTTTATCATAACGTAAAAC
>NW_018478927.1:2092-3206 GCF_002113885.1 Mizuhopecten yessoensis | reverse complement strand
ATATATTTTCTGTAAGCATGGGAATATGACAAAAATGTGAAAATGAATTTACTGAATTTGCTAATTCTTACATCAGCTCCCTTATTTTTAAAAAAACCCATATGCATATAGATATATACAATTGTATATATTTAAAAAAAACACTGTTATTTGTTTGATGAGGAAACTATTATAATGTTACATTTAAGAGGCATGCATTGGACGAATACTTTATCTATGTATGCTTTTATTTGTTTAAGTTGATTATCTAAAAGCAAAATGGATACCCGGGATAAAAGTCAGGTAAGAAATGCTGCAAAATATTAAATGATGATCTTATTTTAATTGTTGATACCCTAATTGAATACGCAGGAACTTACCCTAATTTTAGGAAAACATTTATGTACTTATTAATGACAAAATTATGGTAAAATTTGATTTATACAGCTAAAGATACAATTAATTGTTAAATACCAGTATGCTATAAATGCTCTGGTATGAAATAGACAGTACTTTTAAGCAAACAACCAATTCAATAAAACTGCTTCGCACACACTTGTTTGTTGTAGATAACTGATCCTAAAACGAAACTGTCTCAGCTACTTTGGACACAATCACTACCAATAAGACAGAAGGCTTTAGAAACGCACTTTGTTCAGGGAATAAAAACAGGAACTCTGAATCCGGAGAAATTCGGTAAGGATTAAAACATTGTCTTCTCGCCCACATATGCTGTGAATTCACATAACATTACACAATACATGAAATACTGTTGTTTTCATAAAAAAAACCAATAGAAAATAAAGAATGTAACTCCCTCATTGAAGTCCAAGCGTCAGAATAACTAAATACAAAATACTTATCTGTGCTATAACCTTGTCTGTTATGAGTGTTCGTTAAGTTTAATTTGTCACCTGCACATGTGGTTTGACAATGGTATTTTCCACGTCTAATGTGTGTACAAAACTATACAAAGTGCGTAGAGCAATGTTGTCCTCCTTTTGCAATTTCAACACTTTCAACTTAATTTTTCTATACAAAATTATAAATGTACAGAGAAAACATATTTACAACAGTATACAATATCGAATGTAATATATATAATGTATACAGTGTTTATAACAATGTTGTCTTC
>NW_018478927.1:0-156 GCF_002113885.1 Mizuhopecten yessoensis | reverse complement strand
AGTGTTTATAACAATGTTGTCTTCCTTGTATAGAGTGTTTATAACAATGTTGTCTTCCTTGTATACAGTGTTAATAACAATGTTGTCTTCCTTGTATACAGTGTTTATAAAAATGTTGTCTTCCTTGTATACAGTGTTTATAACAATGTTGTCTTC
>NW_018478926.1:0-3202 GCF_002113885.1 Mizuhopecten yessoensis | reverse complement strand
TTGGATATCTAGGCTCTGGTTACACACTAATGTAATATAGAGCCTAGGACATCTGGGCTCTTGTTCCAACACTTATGAAGTTTGAAATCTCGGATATCTTGGATCTTGTTCCAATCCGAGTTAAATATAGAGCCTCGGGCATTTTGGACAAGTTCCTACTTAAATGAAATACAGATCAATACTAAACTTGAAGAAAGCGTGAGTTACTCCAATTAAGTATTGAAAAAATAAACGTCAATATATAGAGCTAGAACAAAAAGCGGATAATTTCCGTGACTGACAGCTGAATTGGATTACTTTTACATCATAACATGTCTTTCCATTACGATGATTTACTGATTGGACATTCATAAGGAGTAAAATATGTATGCTTACAATTGTAAGACAGGAAAAAACAATCATTACATTAGATAATACTTTGTCATTGAAGTAACAAAGGCTCGATCTGAAACAACCGGTTGAAAGAAAATTGCCGGAAGCCACTCTAAAAGGATTATGAGAGACTTTGTCTAAAGTATTATACATGTAGGGCAAGCAAAACGTTTCTTTCCGCTAACTCTACCAAACATAGATTTTTGTGCCGACTTTTAAAATTGTATTGGCATTTAGTGATATACCGGCACTCTTAAAGGTAGAACTCATTTTCTATATAGGCCTAAGCATAGTAAAACATTTTCCAATATATTTAAATTAGAGACACTACTTGTGCTGGTGAATATGATGTGATATGAACCTGGAAAAATGATATTAACAGCACAAAAGCCTGTAACTGTTTTATTATATGATTCAACAATGAAATTTAAGAAAACGCAAGGTTCTGATTTTTATACGCGAGTTTCCGTTTAAAATTTAGCCAGGGTTGAATCCAACAGTTCAGCATCGTAGCTTTAGAAGACTTCGTCAAGGTTCTTCTCCATAAGATAACCATGGGGAACACGCACTGCGTGTTCGGTGGCCCTTTTTGTGTTAATATCATCTTTATCCTTGAGAAGTGTTTGAAAATTTTCAAATGTAACTGTGTGAAGCGTTCGCTCTCAGCTGTCCGACAGATCGCGTTCCGGTCTAACTGCGCATGTGCTACGACAGGTTTCACGGGGCTATAACCAGTCTACATGAGTTTTTGAAGACTGGTGACGTGTATAGGATCCGGCCAATATGATTGCGAGAAAATTTTCAAGCTTATGATAAAGGTCTATAACCTTTTTGAAGAATTTCAGGTAGGGCTTTGGCACTAGGTTTACATCACAGACTATTTGATAGAACAAAGAGAAGTTTCTATTTATTTGAATACGGATGGAAATATATAAAAGCTAAAGACGCTTTATGGTAAAATTCCTGTATGATTTCACTATGAAGTGGACACTTGGTAACGCCATGTCATTCATCTTCAAGTTCATTATCAAAAAACAAATACAACATCTTTACTCCACCGAAAGGTTGTCATATTTACCAATTTATACGGAATGGGCCAAGCCACACCTAAATTTCGCTTTAGCGCTACTTTGGGATCTTGTCAGTTCTACTTTTACATAATATACTGAGACTTGTAAGTAAGCAGTAAGTTTGCAACTGATTTCCACATATCGATCAAACAATTCAGTAAGCGACGTTAGAAAAAAAATGAATTTAAATAGGACAAAAGTGTCTCGCTCTTGGGCACATATTATGTGTTCCAAAAACTCGGCATTCCTCGCTGTTGCCACAAAGTCTGAGCCCTCGGGTAGACTATTCCTATCCTTTATATGATAGAGTCGAAAGGTATTGCAAATAATATCTTGGAATACAACAAAGCCAAAGAGAGTTTACTAGGATATTTATGGTTAGAAGTGTATATGTTGAGAAGCATCTTTTTAAAAAGCGTTAATAAAGACACTGGAGATTGACAAGTTCCGACATAACAGGTCGGTACGCCGGAATCGTGCCGGAAACGATCGTTGTATATACTTATCAAATGTGTAAGGGTATTGATCGTATGAGACCTGATACACTCATTCCTAGTTAACTTCAAGTTACACCAGCATACGAATCTAACAATTTATCAAATTTAAGATTATTTAAAAGATGAATAATCACCACCAAACGTTTAAATCTTGGAAAAGGAAATTGAGGTATGGTGTTCTGAAGCTGGTTGGTATGGAGATAACGAGGAATGGGAATAACTATCGCTCCCGCTTCCCTGGAATCAACATACTCATAACGACAACAGTAATTATACGGCAGTCTCCATAATGATTCCTTCTAATTGGTGTTCTAAGAGAGTTCAATCAAAGATAAAAGAACATTTGGATATATATATATGTAATGAGACAAATGTTGTTAACACCAGTCTGTTGTCGACTGATCATCACGGTACTAATAACCTTCGTCCATGTACAAAGCTTGTCTCCTTTCAAAGCCTCGCGTTTTGATGAATCTGATCAGTTGTAGATAACAAGCCTGCTCTGCCTTACACCTGCGACGGATATAAGGTCGGCGACACGTGTTACATGTATCAAAAGGCGTTGATCAGTTTCCAGTATAAAATATTTAACTTGCCTGTGATAGATTTATCTTTGTCTATTGTTTTTAACTTGAGCATTGGAAATTGCTTTTAAAGTTGTGTTATGTTTAAAAGCAGCACATTACATAACTTTCCACATTTAATCCGCGACTAAAGGTCCTTCGAAGAAACGTCTGGTAAAGTATTTGTAAAACATTTATTTGCTTTCAACTTTCAAAGTATTTGATAAACATCGAAACCAGCGTTACCTACAACATGGCGACTGTTACCAACGGGAACTGCTCGGATAGCGATCAACTGTATAATCAATCTTGCGCGGACACTTTTCTCAACCGGGCTGACGAGAACGGAACTCTGGGAAATGCCACAGGATTTTGGCCCACATTTTCTCCGGTGATAATGAAAAATTTCATGATCGCTATGAACAGTGCATTTTTACCTGTAGTTGTCATCATAGGTCTGCTTGGAAACACAGCGACAATTTATGTTTTGAAAAAGAGGAAGCAGAAGGCATCGACTATCCTCTTATTAATCAGTTTGTCTGTCGCAGACTTGATGTGCATATGTATGCAAATTGTCTATCTTCTAATCCAAAATCGAAATCATCATTTCCAGTATATATTGCCTAACTTTAAGGTGAATGGATTTTTCATGACAAGAGCTATTTTTTACTTTGACGGGATTTCAAGATGGATAAAGGTT
>NW_018478925.1:0-3200 GCF_002113885.1 Mizuhopecten yessoensis | reverse complement strand
TATATACAGACTTGTGCCAAAATTGAAGTTAATTTAAAGATGGCTGCCACATACAGTTTCACCCTTTGTAATTATATTAATAAAATCATCTGAACTCACCTAATGTTTTGTGATATTTCCTTTTGTTCTCATCACTTGCTTCAAACGTCGGCAAGACTGATTCTTAAAATCAATTATTATTTTTCTGAAATTCTAACATCAAATCGCTATACGGTATCGCTATTAAACTTGAGATGTCGCTTTATACAGAATTTAAGTCCTACCATATAGATAAAACTTATATATGAATGGTCCTATGTTAAAGAAATGCATATATATCATAGTGCGAATCCATACTTCACATATACATTGCATGTCATCATTAGTTATCTCTGGGTTAGTAGGCGTCTACGGGCTCATAGACCCCGTCTGGTCTTTATAGACCCCGGGCCGAAATCTATAAAGACCAAAGTGGTCTATAAGCTAGTAGACCCCTCTTAACTCAGAGATAACGAATTTGTCAACCTGACAGTCTTTTATTCCTTTGTTTTCTGCAAAATTGTAAGTCACTTTGTGAGTTTGAGTTGTACTTGACTGCTACCGAAATAACCCCTATCGGACACCTTTTCGGCAATAATTTGGACAATATATAGCCATCTTTGTAATCAGCTCCTACCGGCCCCCTCAATGCCTGTTTCGTTGAATGCTATTTCATCCTGTGAATGATTGGCAAACCTCGAACGCTTATGTATCGGACGCCATCTTTGTTTATTATGAGGAGATATTCTTGGTTTAGTTATCTCCCATCGCACGTGCTTTTATTGTCCCCGCTCTGCCGGGTTCTATAGAAATGTAGACCCCGGCAAGATATCAAATCAGAAAGAGTGTTACAATATGAAAACTTAACTAACACGATTTAGATAAACACGATAATCGACCACCATGAGTTTAGTGACCTTCTTCTCCCAAAGCGTTCTGATAGTATATCTAGAAAACCAAATGTTTCTTCCTGGGAATAAATCAATCCCATTTGCGATTAGGGAAATAATTGTGTACAGACAGTAGTATATCCTAGAAGATGACATCGCAGAGGTTTGTTACTTGACGTCATTATTTGAAGATAGAATACTAATATAACGTCCATGGTGTTACCCACTAGTGGGTAACCAAAAATGCTTACCAACCCTTAGCAGGTTTATCCAACGAGTCGGGAGTGAGGAAACCTACAGTGGTTGTTGGAGAAATACATTCCTGTGGGAAACATGGTTGTCTAGATATGATACGAAAGTTAGGCGAGAAAAAGAATCCCAGAACCGTAATGACTGCTTATAATACTTATTTACATGTAACTCTCAATATTACTTTTCAAATTGGAAAGAAAACCAATCTGTAAACCTCGTCGATTATTTACACAATTTGAAAATTAACTAACTTGAGTAAGATAAATAGATATGATAAGCTTCCATTATTCGTAGAATCATATCTATGCAACGGTGCCTTTAAAATCATAACTTGTTATATCCTGCATAGCATTATGAATAATGCAGTTTTCTATTCTTATTTATACACATATGTCAGGTTGTTGCCACAAGTCGTCTATCTAGCCTATGTATCATGAATACGTCCATGCACTACATCTCTCTATTGGTGAATGACGCTATATTAAGTTTGTGGAAATTCATATATTGTATCGCTTGTAAATACATGTAGCACTGATATGTTACATATCTTAGAGGTTATCAACTAATTTTACCTTACAAAAGTTTTGTTTGCGTTAATTGACGTTTTTGAGTATTGTTTTCGTTCATGTACATTATGTATGCGGCCATCCATCAGTGCACTTATATGTTAAAATTCGATAATGCGCTTTAATTTTGAGCGCTTAAATGTGTGTTTAAAGCACATGTATTAGATACATTCTCAAATTTACATATTGTTAAAAAATAACATATATGCAACCGATACCTTCCCCTTACACATTGCCATACTAATGCCGAGTGCATTTCAGAAATATTTCTATTTAATCAGAGTAGGATAATAGAGTCAACGTCAGGTGTAGGTTTGTGGGTTGTTGATCAGTGGTGCGCTTCGCTTTGAGTACGGATAACAATACAGGGGAATATAATCACAACATACTCAAGCGTCACCAAATAGTGGGTTTTAAAGTTCATTTGGCCAAAGAAACTTTAAAACCCTCTATTTGGTGACGCTTGAATATGCATTTAAAGTGTACACATTACAAGCTCATATGAAAAGAAAGTATTAAAACCTAAACTACAGATTTGATAATGCAACGACATTGCATAGTGACTATAAGAAACCAAACAGTCAGCAATAAAGATTCTCTAACTGACAGCCATACACTCGACAGGTATAGTTTGGGAAACAACTCACAGAACGTAAATTCTTCGTGATTCTCTTGTTCCACACTTGGGACTGAGCTTAAAATATAAATCTTAAATCTTGAATCCTGATACAAAAAAAAAAAAAAAATGTACAAAAAGTGTCCAAGCGGAACCTATTTACGGGCGAGTCCAGATGCTGTCTTAATTTTACGGACAGGCACAGGCATGCTAGAATTCTGAGATTACCCAAATGATAGGTTTCAAACAGCTAACGTCGCTGAACATGACATATATGGAGGCAGATCTTTGATGGTGTAGGAACACTTAATTCTTCATGGAAAGCTGACCTCCATTTTTTTCCAAATGGCACTTAGACAGCCAAACTTTATTGTGATGAAGTTGAAATGCTTATGTTATACTTTGCGCTGATGCTATCGGACTAGATTGTTTTAGCACACATAGAGCAACGCATAAATATAGAGCATCTGGAGAGAGAAACCAAACAGCGACTGGACTGGTATGCTTGTTCTCCTGGTTTGAATCTATTTAAGCATGTTTGGAACATGCTTGATAGTTCATTATATGCCGGAAATGTTTTGTAAAACACAGTTGAAGAGCTGATCACAGCGGTAGCTTTTGGCTGCAATTCTACAAAACCGGATACGGAATCGCAGTAGGAGAATGCGCTCACGTTGTGAAAGCGTAACTGGTGTTCGAGGGTATCACACGCGGTATTGAAACATTTTTGTGTTATTTTGTTATGATGATTGTCGTGCGGTCTTTCATTGTATATATAACCAGTGTCATTCTTAAGGTCGTATGATTTATTTGTTTTTCTGCAGTTGCTGTTCGTTATTTTTGAATGTAATAAATGTT
>NW_018478924.1:0-3198 GCF_002113885.1 Mizuhopecten yessoensis | reverse complement strand
TAAGAAGAAGTCGTTTAAAGAAATTGTTGACAGACGGACGACGGAGGCCACAGTATGGCATAAGCTCACCTTGGACCTTCCGACCCGGTGAGCTAAATATACTGTCAAAATCTAAGATAGCTACCTGTCAGTCAATTTGCTTATCCGATTAGTCTCAAAAGCAAACATGCACAACTACAGACCAAGGGGAACTTACATATCAAACCTGAGAAAGGTCCATCCAGTACTTTCTGAGAAATGGCGATAACAAACCTTCACCATCATAATCAAAAATGGCTGCCATCTTGGTTTTATAATCAGTTTCAAAATTTGATATGCATACCTAGGGACCATGGGAAATCTTCATGTGAAATTTGAGAAAGATTCCTCAAGTAGTTTCTGAGAAATAGCACTAACAATCATTAAATCTAACGATTCAAGATGGCGCCTGTCGGCCATCTTGGTTTTTCGATCAATCCCAAAATTTGATATGCATAACTATGGGGACATGGGGAACCTTCATCTGAAGTTTGAGAAGTATCTCTCAGATACTTTCTGTGAAATAGCGCTATTTAAGGATGGACAAAAGGACTGAATGATGGAATGACGGACCAGTGATTTGAATAGCCCACCATTTGATGATGGTGCACTAAGAAGATGACCTTGACAAATGTTTAAGGTCACAGGGATCAAGTTGTCATAACAATCAACAAAATATCCTAGAAGATCTTGGCACCCATCATCAAAGGATCTTTACTAGATCTACAAAAGGTCATCTCTTACCTTCTTTGGGTCTTCCTTTTCCTTACAGGTACTGACCCAGTCCCATGTTGGAAATCCTAAACAGGAATCTTATACAAGAACTTACACCTCATAATGTTATGTTATATTTCATTTCCATAACAAAATTCAAGATGGCTGAGCATCACCCATCTTGGTTTTCAAATCAGTCCCAAAATTCAATATCCATAACTAAGGACCATGGGGAACCTTCATGTGAAATTTGAGTAAGATCCTTCAAGTACCATCTGAGAAATGGTGCTAACAAGAATCGTCTTAGATGGACAGACGACAGACCAGGGATGAAGGGTGATTTGAAAAGCTCTACATCTGATGATAGTAAGATAAAGATATTCCTTGAAGAACAGGAAGGTCTAGAGTACTGATAGCTGGACAGCAACAAAGTTTGGGAAAAGAAATAACCTTGAATTATATTCAAGGTTACAACAAATTTTGAAGAAGTCAAAGGTCTGAGAGTCATTATATTTAGCCTGTAACTTGCTGGCATGGAGCGATACATAGCTTAAAATTCACAATTTTGATTCTAGTGCATCTTGGTCTGAAGATGATTATGGAAATTTTAGCCAATTTAACCCCCATTTGGCCCTGCTCCTCAGGCCCCTGGGGAGTTATAATTTACAGATTTGGTTTGCCTTTTCATGAAATCTTAATGCAAAATTGGTTCTATAGTTTTGGAAAAAAAAGTCAAAAATGTGAACTGTTTATGGCCACACAACGACTGACAAAATGCCACAGTGCAGTAGGATAGGCATCCTTAACTAAAATAGATATGGGTGGGCTTATTACCAGGCATGGGCTTATTGTCGGATTCTGTTTCATAAATCAGATAACACATAAGGACAATATAAGATTATTTTATTTATAATCAATTTAGTGTACATATCAATGATGGAAAGAGTTCCATATCAAAGATAAATCTACAATATATCTTGCAAAATGTCTTTCCAACTAATCACCAGTTTTAACATACATTTTGTCTGTACATAAATTAAACAAGCATATTATTCTTTTAGCAAGGCATTAAACTGAAGTAGTATCATTCTGACTAAAAAATCACTAAAAACAGCTTACAGAATGCCAAGAGAAACTTAAATGTTCATCGTCCTATAACTAGTACATAAGTATGCACTATTCAACATATGTTTTTTACATAAATTCAACAGTTAATCACTTCAATACTGCTCATTCACCCCTCAAATTCCATAATGAACTATTCTAAGCTTTGAATGGGAAGAGTTCAAATGTGTCTTCAGGGGTGAATGAGTCAACCCTTTCACCCATATGTTACTTTAGTAGACTCTATCATGCTTTGATCTCGTAAAGTCCCTTAATGTCTACAGTGGTGAAAGGGTTAACATTGATTATGGATAGTCCAGTAAAATTCAACCCAACTCAAGGCACCAAATCACTTCTATCCATCGATGGGTTTCCTTCCTTGTGCTTCTATGGAAATTATCAATTAAATTGTACAGGTTGTACTCCTAGGCAAACCATGGAGTCCAAGATTTGGGCAGATTTTCTACTTGAATAAACTCAGAATCGAAGCCATCACTTTTAAAGTACTGTTTAAAATTACAAACTTTTATAAAATATCCCTGTTTCTATATAAAATTAATGCTCAGAGATTGAATATTGAAAATATGTTAACATTTCCAACGTTTTTTTTATCCCTTTCACCACTGTAGTTCATCATGGACTCACCCAGAAGAATGTATGGTAGTCTACTAAAATTACCTAGGGGTTAAAAGGTTACTTAACAGACCAACTGAAAAATAAACATAATTCTGTTTTGTAATACACTGTCTAGACTAGCACACAATCAGTGTTTTGTCAACCTAATGATATTTCATATACTCGTCAACTAATTCATATTCATCTGATAACTACAGCCCACATTCATACATGTCATTATTTACCAGATTTACTTTCGGAAGTGGAAATATTGAAGTTAAAACACAAAGTGTTTTTTAGAATAAAAGATCAAAACCGTTTAATACATGCATGTATATTTAGATTCTAAAATCAGATTAGTCCCGAGCCAATGGGTAAAAGACTGTTTTTAAATAGACTCTGTTATTTACCTTATTTTCACATGTTTCCAATTTTTATGCAAACTATCAATGCAATTTTATTCCCAAATACTTGAATATACGATGAAGAAAAAAAGTGCTCTTTCAACATTAATAGTTCTTATTTATAAAGTTATTGTTGGTGAAAGATCTTGTAAATGAGTCTCTGTGTTCAATTGAACAGAAACAGTCTCTTTACCTGAATGCAAGCAAATAAAAAAATTCTTTCCGAAAATAAAGTGATTTATAATGTAGCGATTTTGTTAGGTTTTGCATGTGGTTATTTGTTACGTAACTTTACAAACATGTGTTTTCCATTTACGGACAATTGCAAAAAAAAAAAAAAAAA
>NW_018478923.1:0-3189 GCF_002113885.1 Mizuhopecten yessoensis | reverse complement strand
TGCTCCCAAGAGAAGATAACTCTGCAATACGCAAAGACGAAATATTCGGAAGAAGATAATGTTATATTTTTTTAAAGGACACTTTAACATAATCTGTTAAGTTCATGTTTCCAAAGGGTCTGATCATGCCAACGCAAACAAGATATGTTCAGACATTTCTTTTTGTCCTGACATTTATCAGAAAGCTACGGATATAAAAAAAAAAACAAATCTGTCGACAAAAAGTCCATATATTTATATTTGATATCGATTAAGATGTCGACCTTCTGTCTAATACATTTTATCATGCTGTGTTGTATTAGAAAACGTCACGCTACATACCTTCGAAGGACGTCTTAACGGCACTAACATTACAGACGGAAATATAGAAGTAATTTCGTTGATTCTTCCCAGGATAACAATGCTCGTGACTAAACAAGCATCATGACAACATGCTTAAAAAATAGAAACATTTAATATATATATATAGATATATGTATATTTCATGTACGTGTAAATAACATGTGTTTTATTGAATAGATATGTGTAGTTGTTAAACGTGTAAAGCTGCAATAAAGTAAGATACTGTGATAAGAATAGCTATTCTAGCTGAAATATATTTATGATTGAAGTATAGCTTGTAGGTTAGTTTGGAAGTTCAATACGTTGTTTATCATTGATTTTACAACAAAAGAACATAGCCAGTTGTTTACTTCTGTTCAGGTAGGTCAACGTAACCAAGACCATCCTATTTTTTAATTCGGCACCTTTTTTTAAATTTCAGACGATATTCTTATTTCTCAACATTAAGCTCGTCATAATGTGCCAGTTTAACGTGGCTGTAAATGAAAACGTTAAGATATAAATATCCACGCTTGTACCTAACCTAAAATCGAATCAGACAAGCTACGCGCTGTGAACTTGTTTACATGTGTAATACGACAGAGAATTTTGAAGGAGCGTCACACGGGTATGCCAGGTTTGTTTGCAAGATAATAAATGCATATACATGTATAATTGCCTAATATTACCTGATTTTGAACCAATGCAAAATGCTATTACATTGTCAAACGTGTTAGAATAACTACATTATGACTGATCTTAACACGAAAAACTGTTAATTCCAAATGTTTCTCAAAACATCTGCCAACTTCTGCCAAGAAATGGCATTCTAACCTCCCCTATTCCTAGTGTGCAGCATATTTATCACATTTGATTCGTATTTCCACAACTTGTACCTAGTATCTGAATTTTGTAGATGCATTTGTTCAGTTGCTTCAGTCTACACGGAAGGAATTTTACCGAGATTATCCTGACAGGACTTTTACACGACTCAAATGTCTACGTGATTGAGACTTGTTTGTCCTTAGTCATTGATGAACTTCATGCTTGATTCGACGATAGACAATCCGTAGGCAAAGCTTACTGTTCTTTATATCTGAACTCTTATTGCCAACAGAAATTTGTTAGGTTTATAATGTTTTTTACCTTTGTTTTAGAGTCTTGTTAGTTCCTGTTATTGTGCTTTTGCATAAAGTTAATTTCTTTGTTTTGTATATTATTGTATTGAGGATGTTCTTCTTTAACTTCTGTATAAACAAATATTGACATACACTATGCACCGAAGCTGTACCGTATACGAGATTCTAGGGTTGCATAGTTAATGTATATCCCCGCCAGTAAATCAGGGGATCTTGCATGGTTTCAATCTAACAAGATGGATCAGACTCCCAGGCCATGCTCTGTGTTAGGATGTTTATGAGCTGTGATGTCGGAGATTGTGTATGTCGTCTTGAAAATTATTACCCACAATACCCAATAATGACAATTCAGCGCAATCAAACGTATCATCTGCCTGCGTCCGTCTCGTTAGGCTAGAGACTTGTACTTGGGCACCACCTGCCCGACTTTTGATAGCGTTAATCGTGTCGAGGGGCCACACAGTACGAGGAAAATGAACAAACGCACAGAAAGAGTTGACTGCACCGAACAAAATTCGATTACCATAAAGGACATATGTGTCACAAGACAATTGTTAAATTACCTGATATCTTGTCGAGGTACAAAACAGGATCCGCCATTTTCGGTCTGGGCGTCTATATCAATATCTCTCAAAGGGAGAGTTTATGTTTCACATTGGTTTATTTGCGTTATTTCAGTCACCAGATATATGAGATCGTTCTCTTTCCTGCATCTAAAACTTTCCTGCATCTAAAAGAAGTACGACGAAATAGCCTATAAAATTGCCTGACGTTACGTGCACGAGCTTAAGACAAATCTGTAAAGCTTTTGTTTAATATATACGTACCTGACATTGATTACGTATTGCTGTACGTAATATCCCTGTTATAAACACATGTTTACATAGAGTATCTATATTACCTGTCGTTCTCACGTTAAACACACACCAAACGTTGTATTCATTGAAAAAGAAAATATTTTACTAATTGTAGTCATCATGATAACGACATACATCACCAACTGCGGTCCTTGCGATGAATTTGTAAATTTTTACCAATTGTGATTTTCTCGATAAAGGCATACTTTATAAATTGTCATCATCACGATAAAATTTACTTCATAAACTCTGGTCCCTGTAACATAAACACGTAAGCAGAACTTACTTTAGCCATTGTGATTCTATTGCTAAAATATACTTCATAAGCTGTGGTCTCATTATATAAAAGTGTAGGCAAAACTTACTTTAGCAATTGTTATCCTCATGATAAAGACACCTTAAACTAAGTGTGATGTACTGTAATCCTCAAGACCGAAACATCCTTCACCAATTGTTCCTTAGAATAAAATCATAACTGAACAAAAGTAATCACACAATAAACTTTCATACTTATCGCCCTTTTCACGTTTGAAACAAATACTTTTCGAAATGTTGTCATAACGATAGAAGCTTGCAAGTTTTATATGCAATATTAATTATATCAATATTACAGATAGAGCTAAACCTTCACCACATGTGGTGGGTCCTAACCATGTTTAAATCATTGTGATCCTCCCGATCAAACATATTCAAGAAAATGTAAGCCTCCTGTTCAAAACATACATTAGCAATTGTGATCCTCCTGAGCAAAGCATTCTTTACCAAAGTTTGTCCTCACGATAAAGAAATATTTAATAAAATGTGGCCCAAACAATCAGAACCTAGTTTACCCAGTGTAGTCCTCACGATAAAGAAAATGTTAACAAAATGTG
>NW_018478922.1:0-3189 GCF_002113885.1 Mizuhopecten yessoensis | reverse complement strand
ATCATTATAATGACATCACGAGCACCATTTACATATGACGTCATCGTTATAGTGATGTCACGAGCATCATTTAGATATGACATCATCATTATAATGACTTCATGAGCACTATTAAGATATGACGTCATCATTATGATGACGTCACGAACATCATTTTCAAGAGTTATATGTATGATTACATAAACGTAACTATGTAAGCTATATTTATTGAAGTACAAGTTAAACTCGAGTCACCATAGTACTACCATGTATGCTGTTTCACTTTTTCCTGGAAGCTGGAAGGTACCATTTTTCCAATGCCCCTCAGAAGGTTTTGAAAGTCTTCAGTGTAGTCTAGCCCGTTGGTGAAGCGCCTCTCTGCCTGTAATTGTAACCAACGATACCACTGATAAAGAGTGAAAACGTGGAGGTTGAGGAGACATACATGTAGCATGCATTGTCTTTGAATTTAGGATTTAGGATACCTAACTGGAATTCTTTTCTATTCAAAAGAGTTTAGACCAAAAACAAGTGAAAGGTTTTTATGAATGACGCTTTGGTTTACATAAATAATTGGTGTATATCAAAGGTACATCGTTTCCAATGAATACACGAATGAACCGAGTCCTTTTATCATTTACTCGTACTGAGTCTAAACATCAATCTACCTCCAATATTCTAACCCTCGGGTTGATTGTTTGGTTGTTGAACCCTCGGCATAGCCTCGGGTTGGACAACCAAATAAATCGGCCCTCAAATTATACATTTCGCTGTCACACCCTCAAGGTAGGGGAAGATTATGTTAATCTTTAACTACCTATATCGACTACTTAACTCCAATATACCGAGTCTAAACGTCTACCTACTTTTAGGTTTCTTAAGAACATGTTATCAATCCAAACAATTAAATACCAGTAACGTAGAGGCCGCGGTGGTCTAGTGGTTAAGGCGTCGGACCAGCTAAGATCCCTAGCCTTCCACCACTGGGTTACAGTGGCCGAGTGGTTAAGGCGTCGGGCCAGCTTAGATTCCTAGCATTCCACCACTGGGTTACAGTGGCCGAGTGGTTAAGGCGTCGGACCAGCTAAGATCCCTAGCCTTCCACCACTGGGTCACAGTGGCCGAGTGGTTAAGGCGTCAGCGTAGACACCTACTTACTATAATGGTACTATACATAGGGCAGTCGCCAGGTACTGGACGGAGGTTGGTGTGTTTTTCTGTGTAGTCACCTAAGACACCACTTACTATCATGGTACTATAAATAGGGGAGTCGCCAGGTACTGGACGGAGGTCGGTGTATTTTTCTGTGTAGACACCTACTTACTATCATGGTTCTATACATAGAGCAGTCGCCAGGTACTGGACGGAGGTTCGTGTATTTTTCTGTGTAGACACCACTTACTATCATGGTACTATAAATAGGGGAGTCGCCAGGTACTGGACGGAGGTTGGTGTATTTTTCTGCGTAGACACCTACTTACTATCATGGTTCTATACATAGAACAGTCGCCAGGTACTGGACGGAGGTTAGTGTATTAATCTTAGGTTAACACCTACTTACTATCATGTAACTATCCTTAGAGCAGTCGCCAGGTACTGAACGGAGGTTGGTGTATTTTTCTGTGTTGACAACTACTTACTATAATGGTACTATACATAGGGCAGTCGCCAGGTACTCGGACCAGCTAAGATCCCTAGCCTTCCACCACTGGGTCACAGTGGCCGAGAGGTTAAGGCGTCAGCGTAGACACCTACTTACTATAATGGTCCTATCCATAGGGCAGTCGCCAGGTACTGGACGGTGGTTGGTGTATTTTTCTGTGTAGTCACCTAAGACACCACTTACTATCATGGTACTGTACATAGGGGAGTCGCCAGGTACTGGACGGAGGTTAATGTATTTTTCTGTTTAGACACTTACTTATTATCATGGTACTATACATAGGGGAGTCGCCGGGTACTGGACGGAGGTTGGTGTATTTTTCTGCGTAGACACCTACTTACTATCATGGTTCTATACATAGAACAGTCGCCAGGTACTGGACGGAGGTTAATGTATTTTTCGTTAAGGCGTCAGCGTAGACACCTACTTACTATAATGGTCCTATCCATAGGGCAGTCGCCAGGTACTGGACGGTGGTTGGTGTATTTTTCTGTGTAGTCACCTACTTACTATCATGGTACTATACATAGAGCAGTTGCCAGGTACTGGACGGAGGTTGGTGTGTTTTTCTGTGTAGTCACCTAAGACACCACTTACTATCATGGTACTATAAATAGGGGAGTCGCCAGGTACTGGACGGAGGTTCGTGTATTTTTCTGTGTAGACACCACTTACTATCATGGTACTATACATAGGGGAGTCGCCAGGTACTGGACGGAGGTTGGTGTATTAATCTTAGGTAAACACCTACTTACTACCATGTAACTATCCTTAGGGCAGTCGCCAGGTACTGGACGGAGGTTGGTGTATTTTTCTGTGTAGACACCTACTTACTATCATGGTTCTATACATAGAGCAGTCGCCAGGTACTGGACGAAGGTTCGTGTATTTTTCTGTGTAGACACCACTTACTATCATGGTACTATAAATAGGGGAGTCGCCAGGTACTGGACGGAGGTTGGTTTATTTTTCTGTGTAGTCACCTACTTACTATCATGGTACTATACATAGGGCAGTCGCCAGGTACTGGACGGAGGTTGGTGTATTAATCTTAGGTAAACACCTACTTACTACCATGTATCTATCCTTAGGGCAGTCGCCAGGTACTGGACGGAGGTTGGTGTATTAATCTTAGGTTAACACCTACTTCCTATCATGTAACTATCCTTAGAGCAGTCGCCAGGTACTGAACGGAGGTTGGTGTATTTTTCTGTGTAGACACCTACTTACTATCATGGTACTATACATAGGGCAGTAGCCAGGTACTGGACGGAGGTTGGTGTATTACTCTGTGTAGACACCTACTTACTATCATGGTACTATACATAGGGCAGTCGCTAGGTACTGGACGGAGGTTGGTGTATTTTTCTGTGTAGACACCTACTTACTTTCATGGTACTATACATAGGGCAGTCGCCAGGTACTGGACGGAGGTTGGTGTATTTTTTCTGTGTAGACACCTACTTACTATTATGTAACTATCCATAGGGCAGTCGCCAGGTCTGGACGGAGGTTGGTATATTTATCTTAGGTTAACACCTACTTAC
>NW_018478921.1:0-3186 GCF_002113885.1 Mizuhopecten yessoensis | reverse complement strand
AGGAACAGACACCAAACATAATGTGTATGGTAAAGGAACCAGACAGGGATAATTCCAGATTCCAGTAGACCAACTTAAGCATGGTCATCAATTCGGTATCAACGACGCATGCGTACAAGATGGAGGAAATCAGTTTTCTCTCCACTGTCATTGAGTTCAGTTACGTAGTCACTTTAACTACGGCTGACAAAGTAGGTTGGCTGTGTAATGCAAAAGATTTGTTTGCTACTGCCAGATAAAATATTTCAAATTAAACACGTAACAGTGCATTTAATGTACCTTTCAACGAACGCCTCCATTTGATGATTGACATTTTCAACAAAGACAAGTCATATTTAAGGTAGAAACACTATGGTAAATCGATAAAAGACTCTTTAGTTGATGCAAGTCCTCAAAAGATAAAAAAAATATACAAAATACAAACGGTGAGGGTAAAGAAGAAGTGGGCCTGTGTAAGCTGAGCTGGGTTTGTTGGTCGTCTCGCTATGATGTATACGGGTTACATACAGATATCAGCCGACGTTATACAGCCCTGGTGTTTCGGTGACATTTACAAAGCCGCATGTTTCCTATTATGGACTGATATGCATTCTGCAGGGTCTATCTGCCACTGTCTGGGAATGGTGACGTGGTTACGTCATAACCATCTTACACCGATCTATATATGTAAATATGTCTAGAACGTCCACGTAACCGTTACTTACACGCTTTTGTATAGACACTTAGCGTCGTATTAGCCGAAAACATTACTGTGGCACCGCCATTGTACAGAAAGGCATTACAACAATATAGATCTATAGGCAGTATTAATGACGTTTAACCTCATTAACACTACGGAAAAAAACGTCTTTGTGTGTATATATCAAACCTTGCGATGTAGATGAAACCTGTACTGATAGGTTACGATATGCTTATTGTAATGTTCTGCCGTCTGCTTTGTTTTCAAAATTAAATAAACATATTTGTAAAAAGCTGTTATATCCCGGTCCAGGCATTGCCTGATATTCCAGAAAAGGGTTCGGAGCGTGTATGATGCAGAGAAACAGTTTAACAAAGTACAATATTCTATTAAGGCATGCCTGTTCATATAGTGTTCATTATACAAATAACAGTGTATATACCAATCGACATTAGTTGTTTGATTTTGTTTGTTTAATCAGATACGTTAAGTCTCTAGGATACCCGTGTTCCTTGTACATTGTAGCTATATCAATATAGTAAAGACAACTGTGTAAAAGGTATGTGGACAAGACAATTATGTTAGATTATGTTAGAGGCATAATTATGATTAAGACAATTCTGTGTGAGGAATGTGAACAAGACAATTATGTTAGATTATGTTAGAGGCATATGATTAGGACAATTCTGTGTGAGGAATGTGAACAAGACAATTATATTAGATTATGTTAGAGGCATATGCTTAAGACAATTCTGTGTGAGGAATGTGGACAAGACAATTATGTTAGATTATGTTAGAGGCATATGCTTAAGACAATTCTGTGTGAGGAATGTGGTCAAGACAATGATGTATGAGACATTTGCGTAAGTGGAATGTGATTATGACAATTGCGTATGAGGAATGAGGAGAAGAGAATTATGTTAGATTATGTTAGAGGTATATGATTAAGACAATTCTGTGTTAGGAATGTGAACGAGACCATTATGTTAGATTATGTAAGAGGCATATGAATAAGACAATTCTGTGTGAGGAATGTGGACAAGACCATTATGGTAGATTATGTAAGAGGCATATGAATAAGACAATTCTGTGTGAGGAATGTGGACAAGACCATTATGGTAGATTATGTAAGAGGCATATGAATAAGACAATTCTGTGTGAGGAATGTGAACGAGACCACTATGTTAGATTATGTAAGAGGCATATGAATAAGACAATTCTGTGTGAGGAATGTGGACACGACAATTATGTTAGATTATGTTAGAGGTATATGATTAAGACAATTCTGTGTGAGGAGTGTGAACGAGACCATTATGTTAGATTATGTGAGAGGCATATGATTAAGACAATTCTGTATGAGGAATGTGGACAAGACAATTATGTTAGATTATGTAAGAGGCATATGATTAACACAATTCTGTGTGAGGAATGTGGACAAGACAATGATGTATGAGACATTTGCGTAAGTGGAATGTGATTATGACAATTGCGTATGAGGAATGAGGAGAAGAGAATTATGTTAGATTATGTTAGAGGAATAACTTTAAGACAATTGTGTTCGAGAAATCAGGACAAGACAATTGTATGTGAAGATTGTAGATAAGACAATTGTGTATGAGAAATGTGGTTAGGACATTTGCGTAAGAGGAATGTGATTATGACAATTGTGTATGAGAAATGTTGATACGTCGATCGTGTGTGAGGAATGTGGGCAAGACAATGGTGTTTGATAATATGGACACGACAATTGTGTATGTGGAATGTGGTTAAAACAATGTGTTAGAGGAATGTGGTCAGGACATTTGCGTAGGAAAAATGTGATTAAGACCATTTTGTAAACTGAATGTGTGACAAAAGTGTAAGAGACAAAGATGTCATGATTATACTACATATGGAGGTTTTGTTTAAGATATTCACAGCTTCTTCTGCATTGTATTTAAAACAACTAGTAAGTCGCCACATGATATAGAGTAGAATTAGACAAAAGAGAGTTTTCGAAAACCGCATCTGCTTGTTACATTTAGCTCGAAAACCGCCAAGGTAATTCCGAAAACACATTTGAACATGTACATGCGCAACAGGTCCCTTTCTATTACAGTGTTAATGTGTACAATTATTGTGTGACCTTAACACTTTCCATATAAGGACATTAAACAAACTTTCATTTCCTCGTAAACTGTGGGACTGTATCTTCGTATCGTGCACAAGTCTTTTTTCCATGTACAATAGTCCTTACAACGGCGGTGTCCCACACTGTGTCACGGAGTGTGAGAAACGCACAAAGCGTAAGGTTTACCACTAAATTATACATTCCGATTTTACTTGAGATAACTCTTAACGTTGTTACGTAGCGACAGAACGCAGCGAACCCGTCACATGACAGATCTTGAACACACAAACTTCTACACATGTGAAAACGTATTGATCAAAGACAGCCAGGTATGGGTCGCCATGCAGCTAGCAAACTGTCGTGTAGTACGATTTTACACCTCACAGTAATATGTCGT
>NW_018478920.1:0-3184 GCF_002113885.1 Mizuhopecten yessoensis | reverse complement strand
AAACAATTCACCAAATATATTACCCAGAAACGAAACACAAAGAGAGGAGTCAAAAGCACAAACACAGCGGCTCGGATTAAAATTCCACCCTTGTAGTAAGTTTCATGATCCAATACTTCCTAATCAAGTACCCCATATAAAAGTAAAATTTAACTTGCCAAAGCATCAGGGTTAGTTAAGAAATATTACAATTATCCTAGCCATTAATAGCCGACCTTCATTACACCGGTATTGGGGAATACCCCCATTATATTTAATTGAACAACAAACCCCCCCTACAAGGGAGGGAAAACACATGCTTTGCACAACTGCTCCAGTTGTAAAATAAACAAAGCCAATAAACTTAAAAAAATATTTTACATTATTACAAAACTTAACATTCTGGACTCTGTCCCGACATCAGGCAGTCTGCTTATCCCCCCTTAAACATTAATTTTTGGGGCAGCCACCCCTGTGTATAAAGTAAACTCCTATGAATGCTAACCAGACATTAAGCTACCAATACTACAGGACCTCTACTTTTATATTAATCCACACAACAATTCAGCCCGACCAGAGATGACGTCATCTCCACCCAACTAAACTAATCAGGCGCTCAAAAGATGCAGGGGCATTACATAACCCAAAGGGGAGGACATTGAAGCGATAAAGCCCGAAGCCAGTGGTAAAGGCGGTTTTATCTTTCGCGTTTTCAGCAAGACCAAGTTGCCAGTAACCGGAAGCGAGGTCTAACGTAGAGAAATACTTTGAGCCATTCAACTCGTCTAAACTACCATCGATGCGCGGTAGGGGATAGGCGTCCTTACGGGTCACACAAAAATCGCATAGTGCCGTCGCGTTTCTCCACTAGGACCAGCGGAGACGCCCATGGGCTATCGGAGGGTTCTATGATCCCCTGAGACAACATATCCTTAACCTGCCTATCCACCTCCTCCCGTTTGTGTATTCGTAGACGATACGGACGTTGCTTGACTGGAAGAGCGTCTCCCGTGTCTATGTTATGGAGATACTTATCGCAGCGCCCCAATACCTTATCATCCCTCATAAACGCCCCCTTATTGGATTTCAGGAAGTTTTCTACGGATTCCCGCTTATTCTCTGGCACACAACTCTGGGTATCCTCAATAAGCTGTTGCAACAGAATATCGGGTTGTTCCGATGATATTCGAATCGCGATACATTCGCCACGACAGTGTGAAGTAAACCAAGGACCTCCCCCTGTTGTACCATCACAGATTCCTCGCTAGGATTTAGGATACGCACAGGGACCCGACGACTGTGGTCACACTGCACTAATGTTTTAGCCAAAACAAAATCCCGTTTCCCCTATATGCATAGTTTTAGGCTCAATCAAACCTTCAGTGATACCCGGGCTACTTTTACATGCAACACCGGTAACAAGTACTTCCTGACCTGCGGGTACAACATAATCATACACTGCGGTAATCTAACACCCTAGAACTAGCGGCATGGGTGGTGACCTGTTGTACAGTACCAAATTTGACAGTACGATGGACAGTATCTATAGTAGCCCTAAACTTCCTCAGAAGACTCGGCTATTAACACTGTATGGGGATACGCTTCTTCACCTATGACAACAAGTACCGTGCAACATCCGGCTATATTTAATCGATCTCCACTAGCAGTGAGAACTGCACGATGAACCGGTTCTAATTTGGGAAGGTTCCCCTCAAAAGCATGATGGAATGTTTCCGTATACAGGGTGGTTATATCTGACCCTGTGTCTACGAGGAATCGGACATCGCTACGCGAACCGCCTACCTCCTGGCTCCCGACCCTCGCATCCACGAGCATTACCCCCCGCTGGGCCTCTGCATCCTGACCTGATTTAGTTTAACGGACAGCTTGATTGGAATGCCGTCATTCGCTGCATCGATAACACTGGCCCCCTCGCAGCCTGGCCGTGATAAGGACTGGGACGTGGAACGGGCAGGGCACCCCCACTAGTGGTTTAGTTTTACTAGCCCCATCTAACTTCTCAAAACTTTACTCGTCTAGGGTCATGCGAACGGCCTCCCCTATAGTACAGGGTTTACTCCTCCTCAAATGCCCCTGTATCTCTTATCCAGGGCGTCTATAGAGTGCTGAACCTCCATCATTCTCCTGGTTATATGATCCGCCCCTGCATATGCCCTTACCGCCGATCTCTGAATGCTGCCGGCTAATTCCGAAAGAGACTCTCCCTTCTTCCCCTTAACTGAGCCCAATATACCCCGGTCTCCCTTTCAGGATCGAATCTATCTTTAAGAGCCTTAGTTAAGAGGTCGTACTCCATCTTCTTATATGTGGACAAGTCTGAGTATACCCGTAGGGAAGGGAACCTGCGAGAGGGTTCATCTTGGATGGCTTCGTTTAACCCCATCTCCTCTCCCATCCTTCCAGAATCCAGGTCGTCCCTTATCCTATTTGTTTCATCAAACTTAACCGCGGAAGCATCCCGTCGGCCCTCTGAGACCCGAATTGTTAAGGTCAGCAATCTCCCCACTGATTCTATCCAACACCGCCCCAAAATCCATCCTTGTCACCAACCCCTGCTCCACATATCCACCAAGACCCCGAATTAAGACTAAACGAGAGGGGACAAAAAAACTCCTTCGTCAAAAACAAACTCGATGGGTACCTACGTGGGCGCCAATTGTAACGAAACGTTACCTACATACTCGGGTTCGACTGCCGCTTTCGCGGATTGTAAATAAAGTATATAGTAGTTAGGAAGCAGAGATCGGTGACACAAACAACTTAGGCAGATATATATTTCGCACGTTTATTGTACAATCAAACTTAACAGTATAACAAGACACGTGGCGGCAGGTGGGTTTCCAAGTTTCACTACAATTTAGTGAATTTTTCAGTACAACATGACCCTGTCTCTAACTCGTACTCGCTCTATATTCGAGCAAGCTACCTTATCACTAATCCCAAAGCCCTCCTCGAGATAACTCGGACACGTGCACGAGGACATGCGGCTATCACTTCCGCTCAATAGCTTTTCCGTTAACCCTTCTACGTTCCGCCACACGCCTTCATGTGGGCTAGAGGAGCCTACCGCTCATAGAAACAACCACGGCATGTCCAGAACATAAAGGGCGGAGAATGCATACCATCTCTCCTTCAAACAGTATGACGACCGGCATGTCTCCCGCAAAAATACATCTAAGTTCGC
>NW_018478919.1:0-3178 GCF_002113885.1 Mizuhopecten yessoensis | reverse complement strand
TCATAACAAATTAACAGTAAATCCTTCTGTACAATATGATGGGAATTTCGTCTTTATTTTGTTCTCCATTCCAAAAATAATATATATATCGTTTGCCTTAGCTTTCAGTACTTTCAGTACTTTGATTAGTCTTAAATCTGTATGCAAGATATTGAATAAGGTGGTTTTATTGTTTTTTGTCACTTTGAATAATATTTCTGTTCGTGTTAAAAACAAAATCAACTCTCTGTATACATATATCAGGTGACCGTTAAGGCCCATGGACCTCTTGTTTTTTTGACATGTCATAATACAGGGGTTAGCCATTTAACAAAAATATCACCCATGGCCACAACCCTCTACTGTACACTGCTACCTTATGCAACACTTACGTGTTCTGAAAATTGTCTGAAAACCCTATTAATGTCTAGAAAATGAGATTATGAACACAACGACATATCCGTATTTACTCTATCTATAATAGTGATCGAGTAACATGCATTTTCCTTAAACATACCTTTTTATCAATTTTTGCTTTGCAATTCAGCACAAAATGGGCAAAATGTAACCCTATTTAGATTGAAATAATTATGTGTGCTAATCTGCCATATTTTTTCCCTCACACTTTCCACAGAGGTTAAATATCAGTATTTTAAATTCTGAAAAATAAAAAGTGCATTTACGCTACAAATAAGTGCATTTACGCTACAAATAAGTTTCAATTTTAAATTTTCTTTTATAAAATGGTAATTATTTCATGAAAAAATTGCAATTTTACACAAGTTTCTTCCCAATTCCAACAATTATCTTAGTCAAAATATTATCAAATAAGTGGTCTAAACACCGCTTTGGGGTCATCAATGTCAGCATCTATGATGTCATCAATTCTTTGGGGTCATCAATGTTAGCATCTATGATGTCATCAATGCTTTGGGGTCATCAATGTCAGCATCTTAGATGTCATCAATGCTTATGATGTCATAATATCACTTGTGTATAGCAACACACTAAAAACACTGAAATGAATTAATGATGAAAAACAGCTGGCCCTAAAACTTATCAATAACAGTAAAGCCTGTGGCCCTGACTTAGTAAATCCTAGACTTCTAAAAGAGGCTAGTGCAGAACTGCCTATACCATTATCAAACTTGTTTAATTCATCTCTATCTTTTCATGAGTTCCCTGAAGTTTGGAAAACTGCAAATGTAATTCCAGTTTATAAGAAGGGAGAGAAATCTCTAGTAAAAAAATATAGACCAATTTCTCTTTTTAAGTTGTATAGCAAAAGTATTTGAAAAATGTATCTTTAAGTATGTTTATAACTTTCTTAGGGAAAATGGCTGCATTACACCCTTTCAATCTGGTTTTACCCCAAAAGATTCCCCTATATTTCAATTAACCGATATTGTAAATACTTTTTTCTAAGCGGTTGATAGTGGCAAGGAGATTCGGGCGGTGTTTTGCGACATTAGTAAAGTCTTTGATAGAGTGTGGCACAGGGGTTTAATTCACACACAAACTTAAGCAAAATGGTATTTCTGGTACATTATTATTAGCTCACCTGGCCCGATGGTGCGGCGTCCAGCGTCCATCCGTCGGGCGTCAACTTTTTAATCTTAACAACTTCTTTTCAAAAACCAGGAGGCCCAGGCTGATGATATTTGGCCAGTAGCATGCAGGGATGAAGAGCTACCAAGTTTGTTCAAATGAATGACATTGACCCACTTTCAAGGTCACTGGGGTCAGATGTCTTAAAATCTTCAAACGACTTCATTTCAATAACCAAAAAGCCCCAGGGTACTGATATTGGGACTGTAGCATCCTGGTATGAAGGGCTACCAAGTTTGATCAAATGGATGACCTTGACCCACTTTCAAGGTCACTGGGGTCAGATGTCTTAAAATCTTCAAACAACTTCTTTTCAATAATAAAAAAGCCCCAGGGTACTGTTATTGGGACTGTAGCATGCTGGGATGAAGGGCTACCAAGTTTGTTCAAATGGATGACCTTGACCCACTTTCAATGTCACAGGGGTCTAATATGTTAAAATCTTCAAACGACTTCTTCTCAATAACCAAAAGGCCCAGGGTGATGATATTGGGACTGTAGCATGCTGGGATGAAGGGCTACCAGGTTTATTCAAATGAATGACCTTGACCAACTTTCAAGGTCACTGGGGTCAGTTGTCTTAAAATCTTCAAACGACTTCTTCTCAATAACCAAAAAGCCCCAGGGTACTGATATTGGGACTGTAGCATGCTGGGATGAAGTGCTGCCAAGGTTGTTCAAATGAAAGACCTCGACCCACTTTCAAGGTCACAGGGGTCAAATGTCTGAAATCTTCAAACCACTTCTTCTCAATAACCAAAAGGCCCAGGGTATTGAAATTGGGCCTGTAGCATGCTGTGATGAAGGACTATCAAGTTTGTGCAAATGAATGACCTTGATCCACTTACAACCTAATGTCCTTGTTCGACATTCATGGTCACAGGCATCATATGTTTAAATCTTTTAATAGGTTCTTATGAATCAAACACTGATATTCTGCCTGTAGCTGTATTTTAGTCCACTTTTAAGGTTACAAGTGTGAGATTAATACCAGGTCAGCGATGCAGGCCCATTGGGCTTCTTGTCTTGGTTTGTGAGCTATCTTGATGGACGCAGTCAAAAAGTAATTGTTGTAGGGAATTCATCTGATAAAGGGAAGTTGCAGGCAGCAGGTGTGCCACAAGGCTCAATACTAGGGCCTCTTCTGTTTATTATTTATATTAATGATATTGTAAATGGTATAAATGCTAGTATTTGTTGATTTGCAGACGATACTTCACTTTACATCACAGCTGAAAATCCGACTCGCTCAGCAGAGTTACTAAATTCCTACTTGACTACTTTAAGTACCTGGGCACAGCAAACTTTAACCCCAATAAAACTGAAAGTATGATTCTATCTAGGAAACGTGTATAAGTCGATCATTCTCCATTAATAATGAATAATACACAAATAGTACAAGTCAGTAGTCACATACACCTTGGGGTAACCATTGAAGAGAGCTGCTCTTGGCATTTACATATTGACAACATACTTGGGAAAGCATGGAAAGGAATTGATATATTGAGATCACTGATTTCCAACTAAATCGGAAATCTTTAGAAATTATGTTCTTTTCTTATATTAGGCCTATCCTAGAATATGCGGATAT
>NW_018478918.1:0-3174 GCF_002113885.1 Mizuhopecten yessoensis | reverse complement strand
CTTACGATCATGCAATGGGGGCAGCAGGTACAATTATTACGCCCTGCCTGCAGGGACAAAAAGGAATGTAGACATGAATAACATTAAAAGACAAGAACATGACACACAAGAACTTAAAATAACAGAAAACCTAAAATCATTAAACACTGTTCTACATTAAACATGCGACACTGAATGATAGTTACGGAAAGAAGACAAGCACGTGCTCAATACCTGTATCAGCACTACGAAAAGTTACTCTGAACAACCTAAGTCTAGTGCCAAATATAGCTGTAACACTTTGGCACGTCCCTGTGATACAGAATACAGGAATATGTAGATTAAAATGTGACAACGATACATTCAAAAGCAGTAGACGAACTTAATACACAAGTGCAGTGTGTATACCCCCTTTAGAATTAGTCCGCTTTTGATGGGATTAGTGCGTAACCCGACTTTCGGTCGTATGGGCGTTTAACACTCTGTAACTTCGCGACAACCCAGGGCGCACAACAAACGTGTTTAAAAAAAGCACAGCGTGGAATAATTTTGTAGATTGATAACCCCCATACTGAGGTGTCAATGTTCGATAACCTTCATTTTCAAATTCAATTTAAAGAAACACTTAAGTGAATTTAATAACAGTTATCAAATTTGTAAATTCCCCCACCTATTTAAAGTAACTCGGTGCATGTGTAAACATAAGACTAAGTGCCTCATTCTCCAATGTGTGTCCGTATTTTGCTCTATCACTTATCGATCACCAGCCCTTGATCCTACCCGAACAATTCTTGACCCCTAATCAATAACATCTTTCCAATTTCGTTCGAAGTCCAAATACTAGCATTTTTCCTCTAATAAAAATCAATTTGCCTAAAAATATCCCCTTTCGCCCCTCCTCGTAGAAACAAGGAAACGACAAGTGTAAATAAAACAAATTCGAACTCAAAATTGTTGACACTAAGGCAACATATAATTCAATGGACCAATATAAACATTTACTCTTGTAAAAAGGGCAATAAGATTATTATTAAAATGTTACTTTATGCACAAATAATGTACATACTAAATGTATTGACGCAACGTTCCAACACCGACTGGTTCCTTTATCAAGCTATTTGGGTATGAAATGAAATTTTGATAAATACACATTTCTAAACTGATGAATCTTATTGAAGGTAATAAGACAAGGTGTTCCGAAAGGTTTCCATTCGTGTCTTCTGCTTTATCGACGACATCTGATATGTCACGGACACAACCAGTGTTTGTCGACCTGTTGTCCACAGTGCACACGCACCAATTAAAGGCATTGCATATGACGTCATTTTTATCCTTAGTGCAATGCAGAGCAAATGCTACCCTGTAGGAAAATTAAAACAAATGCTTCAGTTATCTATTTTCCCGTAGTCGTTTTTGTCGAAAAACAAGCTATTTAGGGAATTTTATTGTCACAAAAGTGACATTCGATGTGAGATTATGAACGCATGATGTCAAATCAGTGACCGGAAGTCAAAAAAAGTGCTATAATAAAGAGCCCGGAGAGGACAATAATTTTCGGACTATTTGCTATTCACAGTAGGACCTAACCTAAATTATGTGCATCAATATTTTCCCTTTTATCTGTACAAGTCCAAGGGGAAAAAAACTCCTGTTTAAAACGTCTAAATAATCATAGGTTATTCTAATACATGGAAAGTGAGAAACGGGTTTACGTAAGAACGTGCCTTGAAATGGGGAAGGGGAATTTGAAAGGAGGAAGAGGAGAGACTACGTCGTAGATCAATATGACACCTCATGGCCTGTGACTAATTGGGTTACCGCTCAATCAGAGACCGGAAGTGAAGACGAAGCTGCGTGCATCTTTTAATTACAGCGGTTTCGTGACCCTGACTAATACAACCGTTACTGTCCAGACAACCGGAAGTTGACAGCCACTCGCCCATACATTATGACCTATCGTATGCTCACAAAAAGTTTTGTCAGGTTTATAAAGTGAATCATCTATAAATCTTCGCGTTTTTAAAACAAGATTTTAAATCATTTCATATTTTTTAAATTTAATTATTATTAATAATAATTGGAAAGTGCACAATGTTTATGGAAGTGAATCATATTATCATAATGTGACTTACAAGAAGTTATAATATTGACAGTTCTTTGGAACTGAGATTCTCGGTAAACTGGACAATGGTCTTTCTGCTATTCTAATAATTGATGTCCCTCTCTAAATTTTCTAAGACACGTCATCTCCGGACGTCTTTGTCTATTTGGCTGTTCCACTAACCTCCCGAAATGACTGCAGTCACAGACGTTTTGGGCATTGAATACACCTGCTGATTTATCTTAAGACATATAATGGTGATTTCTTTTCAAATGGTTCCTGCTTTTATTTCGACTTCCGGTAAAATCGACGCACAGAAGAGTTCTTGCATGTTTCTATAACCGACTAACTGACATTACCACTTCCGGCACCAAAACGTTATAAGGTTGATTGGAAATTGCATTTCCCATGCCGGGATGTTCATGTCATTACGTCACAGGTCACGTGATCGGCAGATGAAAAATCATTCCGATCTCGTTACTCTGAATAGTTCTAGAGACAATGTGATTTTTTAAACGACAGTATCACAATGGGAATTGAAGTCCAATGCAACTTATTAAGTTCTTTAGAGTTGCAAGACAAAAATATCAAAGTGGATTAATTGTTCGCTAGAAAATGTTATCCCTATTTAGCTGTGATTATATCTTTGGTGACAATATCCGCCTGAAAGCTTCATGGAATCAGTGTGATATTATCTTGATGAACAAAAGTCGACTTTGCACCAATTAACGTAGATTTAAAGTTATCCCTGCATTAAAAACAAGGTCATAAGCAGGCTTTAATGTGCTGCTAGAGTAATCCCCCTTTAATTAAACCAAGATGTGTCTAAATTAACATCCAAACAATGATTCAGAGCAGAGGCATTGTCATACGGTGATAATGAAGCTTAGTAATTCGGGAAGATCTGTACTTCAGCACGCTGTATTTCATCGAGAAGTCACATCCGAATAATAATGTTTTGACAAACCTTACTTTAATAATACGTATTCAGCAACCTGCACCCCATCGAAACTTGCTTTAACATTTCGTATTTTGTAATACGCACTGTTATACAACAATCTGTATTCTGTAATCCGCACACCGACAAACTGTAA
>NW_018478917.1:0-3170 GCF_002113885.1 Mizuhopecten yessoensis | reverse complement strand
TAGCAAGCTTGTATTGTGTACATTGTATGATAACATGGCCAGTTTCTATTGTATACATTGTATGACAGTATGGCCAGATTCAATTGTGTACATTGTATGACATTATAGCAAGTTCGTATTGTGTACATTGTATGGCATTATAGCAAGCTTGTATTGTGTACATTGTATGAGAGTATGGTAAGTACATTGTATGACAGTATGGGAAAGTTTTAATTGTACATTGTATGAAAGTATGGTTAGCTTGTTTTGTGTACATTGTATTGTATGGCATTATAGCAAGCTTGTATTGTGCACATTGTATGACATTATAGCAAGTTCGTACTGTGTACATTGTATGATAAAATGGCCAGTTTCTATTGGATACATTGTATGACAGTATGGGAAAGTTTTAATTGTACATTGTATGTAAGTATGGTTAACTTGTTTTGTGTACATAGTATGACAGTATGGTAAAGTTTTAATTGTACATTGTATGAAAGTATGGTTAACTTGTTTTGTGTACATTGTATGAGAGTATGGTAAACTTGTATTGTGTACATTGTATGACATTATGGCCAGATTTAATTGTGTACATTGTATGACATTATAGCAAGTTTGTAGTGTGTACATTGTATGACATTATAGCAAGTTTATATTGTGTACATTGTATGACATTATAGCAAGCTTGTATTGTGTACATTGTATGATAACATGGCCAGTTTTAATTGTGTACATTGTATGAAAGTATTGTAAACTTGTATTGTGTACATTGTATGACAGTTTGGTAAACTTGTTTTGTGTACATTGTATGACAGTATGGTAAAGTTTTAATTGTACATTGTATGAAAGTATGGTTAACTTGTTTTGTGTACATTGTATGACAGTATGGTAAACTTGTATTGTGTACATTGTATGACATTATGGCCAGATTTAATTGTGTACATTGTATGACAATATAGCAAGTTCGTATTGTGTACATTGATTGTATGGCATTATAGCAAGCTTGTATTGTGTACATTGTATGGCATTAAAGCAAGCTTGTATTGTGTACATTGTATGATAACATGGCCAGTTTTAATTGTGTACATTGTATGAAAGTATTGTAAACTTGTATTGTGTACATTGTATGACAGTTTGGTAAACTTGTTTTGTGTACATTGTATGACAGTATGGTAAACTTGTATTGTGTACATTGTATGACATGATGGCCAGTTTTAATTGTGTACATTGTATGAAAGTATTGTAAACTTGTATTGTGTACATTGTATGACAGTTTGGTAAACTTGTTTTGTGTACATTGTATAACAGTATGGTAAAGTTTTAATTGTACATTGTATGAAAGTATGGTTAACTTGTTTTGTGTACATTGTATGAGAGTATGGTAAACTTGTATTGTGTACATTGTATGACATGATGGCCAGTTTTAATTGTGTACATTGTATGATATCATGACCAGATTTAATTGTGTACATTGTATGACAGTATGGCAAACTTGTATTGTGTACATTGTATGACATTATGGCCAGATTTAATTGTGTACATTGTATGACAATATAGCAAGTTCGTATTGTGTACATTGATTGTATGGCATTATAGCAAGCTTGTATTGTGTACATTGTATGGCATTAAAGCAAGCTTGTATTGTGTACATTGTATGATAACATGGCCAGTTTTAATTGTGTACATTGTATGAAAGTATTGTAAACTTGTATTGTGTACATTGTATGACAGTTTGGTAAACTTGTTTTGTGTACATTGTATGACAGTATGGTAAACTTGTATTGTGTACATTGTATGACATGATGGCCAGTTTTAATTGTGTACATTGTATGAAAGTATTGTAAACTTGTATTGTGTACATTGTATGACAGTTTGGTAAACTTGTTTTGTGTACATTGTATGACAGTATGGTAAAGTTTTAGTTGTACATTGTATGAAAGTATGGTTAACTTGTTTTGTGTACATTGTATGACAGTATGGTAAAGTTTTAATTGTACATTGTATGAAAGTATGGTTAACTTGTTTTGTGTACATTGTATGACAGTATGGTAAACTTGTATTGTGTACATTGTATGACATGATGGCCAGTTTTAATTGTGTACATTGTATGAAAGTATTGTAAACTTGTATTGTGTACATTGTATGACAGTTTGGTAAACTTGTTTTGTGTACATTGTATGACAGTATGGTAAAGTTTTAGTTGTACATTGTATGAAAGTATGGTTAACTTGTTTTGTGTACATTGTATGACAGTATGGTAAAGTTTTAGTTGTACATTGTATGAAAGTATGGTTAACTTGTTTTGTGTACATTGTATGAGAGTATGGTAAACTTGAATTGTGTACATTGTATGACATTATGGCCAGTTTTAATTGTGGACATTTTATGACATTATGGTAAATTTGTATTGTGTACATTGTATGACATTATGGCCAGTTTTAATTGTGTACATTTTATGACATTATGGTAAATTTGTATTGTATACATTGTATGACATTATGGCCAGATTTAATTGTGTACATTGTATGACATTATAGCAAGTTTGTAGTGTGTACATTGTATGACATTATAGCAAGTTTATATTGTGTACATTGTATGACATTATAGCAAGCTTGTATTGTGTACATTGTATGAAATTACAGCAAGTTTGTATTGTGTACATTGTATGGCATTATAGCAAGCTTGTATTGTGTACATTGTATGGCATTATAGCAAGCTTGTATTGTGTACATTGTATGATAACATGGCCAGTTTTAATTGTGTACATTGTATGAAAGTATTGTAAACTTGTATTGTGTACATTGTATGACAGTTTGGTAAACTTGTTTTGTGTACATTGTATAACAGTATGGTAAAGTTTTAATTGTACATTGTATGAAAGTATGGTTAACTTGTTTTGTGTACATTGTATGACAGTATGGTAAACTTGTATTGTGTACATTGTATGACATGATGGCCAGTTTTAATTGTGTACATTGTATGATATCATGACCAGATTTAATTGTGTACATTGTATGACAGTATGGCAAACTTGTATTGTGTACATTGTATGACATAATAGCCTGTTTCTATTGTATACATTGTGTGACAACGTGGCCAGTTTTTATGGTGTACATTGTATGACAATGTGGCCAGTTTTTATGGTGTACATTGTATGACAACGTGGCCAGTTTTTATGGTGTACATTGTAT
>NW_018478916.1:0-3168 GCF_002113885.1 Mizuhopecten yessoensis | reverse complement strand
TCTCAGCGTGTCTAGAGTATACAGGCAGTATAAACTTGTTCCTACGCTGATGTCTATCTCCTTTCCAAAATCATTTTTTACAAAAAACTCTTGTAAAATTTCATTCATGAATAAATCAACATGAATATGACACAATATGCATATTCATCTGACTCTAAAATATAAGATAAAGCTAAATGTGTGCTGAGTTTGTTTTTGAGTTTTGAATATTAGATAATGCTAATTTGAACAAGATGAAGGGGAGATAACTCTAAAACAAATCATAGCTATAACATTTAGGTAGTATATATCCTTTACAAAAGCCATAGCTATGAAGTGCAATATAAATCCTTTATTGCCACAGTACATGTTTATTTACACATAAGATCCATTTCATTTGTTTCATTTTTAGCAAAATAGATCTTCTCCTCATTGCCATTTTTGTCAACTTAGCTCAAATTTCTCAAATCTATTACTTTAAGTTGCCATCTGCATAACTGATGATGTCACTCAATTATTCTTAATGTGAAATGACAATCAATATCATTGGTAACATCATTGCAATATAACAATTGAGAGTTATTTGTGATACATGAAACATGCTCTAGAGCAACTGAACAGAAATTCAGTCACAAGAGGTCTGTGAGGCCTGTATCACTCAGCTCATTATGTCACATTTGCTAAGAAAAAGGCCAATAACAAAACAAAGCCTTTTCATACATATTAATGGACCAAGCTTTCAAGACAATTATGGTTTGGAAAAAGAAGACTACACAGTAATTCAGGTTTAACATTCAATGGATACAAATAGGACATACTTGAATTGAAACACCTACCGCAAGGCAAAGTTGAAATGGAGATCAGAAAGTGCTATGATAATTTTTTAAATATCAAATTGTAGCCATTTGGCTTCCTTTGATTTTGGCCCAGACCCTCCTTCATAAATATAAATATAGTTGTCAAATGATCATGCTAACCATATTTTTATGCCTGCTGATTTGAAGATTTTTTTTTTGTATATATATATATATATATATACAAGATGGTGTTAGTGTATAGAAGTGCAACCTTACAAATACACATACATGTCCCTTTAAGTCTTTCTCATGTGTGTATAGAAAATTAAGTGAGCTCACATCACCATGATGTCCCTTTTCTGCACAGACAACAAACACACACCTTCTAAAGTCTTGTTTATGACCATGAAAACCAACTTGTTCGTCACATAAAGAAGTAACAGGCAGTTCACCAAGAACAGTTCATAATACATTTGTCTGCATTAAATGGAGTCTCCTTGTCATGTGTAATTGTATTGGAATGAATATTTATGGTTTGTTAGCACTCAATAAAAAACATTTTCTCATTTACAACAGTCTTTGTGGTACACTCAGTATAGCAAACCTTTACACACAACACTGGCAGCAAAGTAATGACTAATGCAATGAATGATGGGTAAACTTCACATGTACAGTAATGGTTGATGGGTAATTTCACCATGTACAGCAATGAATGATCGGAAATTTTACCATGTACAGCAATGAATGATGGGTAATTTCACCATGTTCATCAATGAATGATGGGTAATTTCACCATGTACAGCAATAAATGATGGGTAATTTTACCATGTACAATAATAAATGATGGGTAATTTTACCATGTACAGCAATGAATGATGGGTAATTTCACCATGTACAGCAATGAATGATGGGTAAACTTCACATGTACAGCAATGAATGATCGGAAATTTTACCATGTACAGCAAAGAATGATGGGTAATTTCACCATGTACAACAATGAATGATGGGTAATTTCACCATGTACAACAATGAATGATGGGTAATTTTACCATGTACAACAATGAATGATGGGTAATTTTACCATGTACAGCAATGAATGATGGGTAATTTCACCATGTACAACAATGAATGATGGGTAATTTTACCNACCATGTACAACAATGAATGATGGGTAATTTTACCATGTACAGCAATGAATGATGGGTAATTTCACATGTACAACAATGAATGATGGGTAAACTTCACATGTACAGCAATGAATCATGGGTAATTTCACATGTACAACAATGAATGATGGGTAAACTTCACATGTACAGCAATGAATGATGGGTAAACTTCACATGTAAAACAATGAATGATGGGTAAACTTCACATGTACAGCAATGAATGATCGGAAATGTTACCATGTACAGCAGTGAATGATGGGAAAACTTAACATGTACGGCAATGAATGATGGGTAATTTCACCATGTACAGCAATAAATGATGGGTAACTTTAGCATGTACAGCAAAGAATGATGGGAAATTTAACATGTACAGCAATGAATGATGGGTAAATTTTACATGTACAGCACTGAATGATGGGTATTTTTTAACGTGTACTGCTATGAATGGTAGGTAATTTTTTGCATGAACAGCTATGAAAAATGGGTAATATAAACATTAACAGCAAAGAATGATTGATCATTTAAACAAGAATAGCTATGAAGAATGGGTAAATTTAACATGTAGAGATATGAATGATTGGTAAATTTAACACAGAGATATGAATGATTGGTAAATTTAACACGTAGAGATATGAATGATTGGTAAATTTAACACAAGAGATATGAATGATTGGTAAATTTAACATGTAGAGATATGAGTGATTGGTCAATATAACACAGAGATATGAATGATTGGTAAATTTAACAGGTAGAGATATGAATGATTGGTAAATTTAACCAAAGAGATATGAATGATTGGTAAATTTAACACGTAGAGATATGAATGATTGGTAAATTAAACACGTAGAGATATGAATGATTGGTAAATTTAACACGTACAGATATGAATGATTGGTAAATTTAACATGTAGAGTTATGAATGATTGGCAAATTTAACATGTTCTACTACACATTGCTTCAAAATACAACAAGAGGCCCAGAGGGCCTGTATCGCTCACCTGGATACCTAAGCAATCATGGCAAAATATTCTCCAAATGAGATCAAGGGAATATGACAGACCCCAAGGCCAATCCTTGTAACATAGCTATATTGTATTTTTCATGCCCAGCAATTTTATGTATGGTTATGGGGTGGGGATCTAAACTGTTTCCAAGCTTTGGCTCAGTAACTAGGTCCCTACAGTTGTGGCCAGACCCCAGGATAGATTCTAATATCGTGACTGCAT
>NW_018478915.1:0-3166 GCF_002113885.1 Mizuhopecten yessoensis | reverse complement strand
AAATGGGGCGTTCAAGGCTAACGAAGAATACATCAATGCCAGTCACGTTGTGGAAGAAAGCCAAGGAAAAGAGCCTATTATGCTAGAAAAAGGCAACCATCAATTTGACTTTGAGTACAGACTACCTGACAATCTGCCTTCTTCTTTTATTGGTAAGTTTGGGAGTGTTACGTATGTGTTCAAGGCTAGTGCTTATGGTGATCGCCCTGGTGACACCTCACTCATCAGTGAACCCTTTCTCATCCTCCGCAGTCTGCCCCTCCCCGAGCGATTCAGACATGGCGCTTCCGCAAAATTGGAAAAACGCATATGGAAAAAGCTGTCAAGTGGGAAAGTCAAGCTCTCAGCCAGTATAAACCGGGTAGGAGGAACCCAGGGGGAGGACCTGTTCATAAACGCTGAGGTAGCTAACAGATCTCCTGCCAGGATTACTGCGATGCAGACCTCAATTATCATGAATACCCTCTACCACGCTCAAAACCGTGCTATACCCTTCCGTCAAATTGTCAATAAGCGACGGGACGAGTATGAACTATTACGTGGTGACGGACGTCGATGGCAAAATGTGCGTCTGTCTATCCCTCCCTATATCCCTGAAACGAGACTCGAGTATTGTGATATCATTGAAGTCTCCTATACTCTACAGTTCAGGATAGAAATCGCAGGTGGGAAAGAAATGAAAATAGAATTTCCATTTATGGTCGGATCCATGCAAGAAGGACATGAAATTGTGTCACGTAATAAAAACAGCATCATGAACCGTCAGTGGACGTTGAGCTCGAAGGAGCTCCAAATGGGCCCAGCAGGTGACCCGGCCCCGGATTACGACCATGATGGGGACTGGTATCACGAGAATGTGCCAGAACTTCGCCCAGAAGATTCTAAGGTTACAAACCCATTGTTTCAGGATCATGACAAAAAGATTACACATAAAAACATTGAAAACTTCCAACCTACACTGGATGAGCTGCCAGAGGTTATTGAAAACACAAAACTATGATACTGGGATTCTATCTAATGTTCCACAATGGATTACAGATAGTAGTGAAAAGGGTTGCATCTTTTCATTACAATGAACTGTGCAAAGGTATATAATACAGTATACAAACTTTTTTTTCAGGAAGATGACCATTTGTGTTAAGACTATGAAAACTCAAGTTTTTGATTGGAAAAGCATGTTTATTTGAGAATGTGTGACTGGTTTAGATTTAGATAGAAAAACAAAGAGTATATAATTACAAAGCTATGTTGTGATATATACATTTCAAGGAGAAGACTTTTAGCATTATAGTCAATGATAAATTAAAAGTTGAACAAATATCTCTGTGCAGTTGTTTCTAGACTATTCCCCAGTCCTGACCCAGGATAGGGCTGCCAATGTGAGCAGCCTGGCTGTATTTACAATAAAATAAAATGTGACGTTCCTGCAATATGGAACAATATAAAGTAGACTTGACTACAACACTGGGGGCAGTTATGGGCGTGGGAAACAAGAGTTCTTATTGCCAATAAAAGTCATATAAGTGCTAATATCTCATAGTTGATAGTGTAGATGTTAAAATGATTTTTGCTGAATTTCTTATATAAATTGTCATGAATTGCCAAGGTAGAGCTTAAAAGCTTAGATAACTTATTTTTGTGTGATAGATTTTACTATGAATACATTAAAATATGCTGTAACTAAAAACAATAGTTTTCACTATTAATAAATATTGATATATCAATCACTCATGTGCTTAAAGTAGAACCACCCTCATGTGTAAATAAATTCGGTTTTTGGAAGACGTCCTAATGGATCAAATATCACTAAAATGCCTTTTCTGCCTTCAATGCTTTAAGTTTACATGTATATATATTTAATGAAGGATTTATTTTAGTAACGGAGGTATGAGGCATGTTTTACTCCGCTCAAGGTAATTTTTTCTTAATGTTGGGAGCCCAAGGGTCCATTGCTCTAGATCTAAACAAGTAGTCATATGTCTTATGGTATTACGTTTTTGCTCATTAGATAATGGTTTAAAGATTTATTTATTTTTTTAAATGGATGTTTCCACTTAAACTAATGATAATCTAAATTAATCTGCAGTACCTTTAATTCACATACAAATACCTATAGAAACATCATAACCCTCAAAAAGCCAAATTTCACCTTAAAGTTTGCTTCTTTACTTAGGGTCTAACATTATGCGGGACAGGAGGAAAATTAACCATCAAAATGAAACAGATCCCAATGCAATCATAGCCCTATAAATGCAATTTCTTTTTGCAGTTTTTGTATATATATATTTATACATGTGTTTATTCCAATGTGGTTCTGTTCAATGTATCATATCTACAAATGTCTATCAGTACAAATTGTGTCTACATTTTAACTCATTCACCCCTGAAATTGCTTAATGAATTATTCCAACCGTGTGATTTCAGGGGTGAATGAGTTAAGTAACATCACTATATGTATATCCCAGGATAATTACACTGTCTTTATTATTCTCACGGGACACGATGCAGCATTTTGTTTTTGTCAATTACATGAAATGTACATAATATATAGTTGTTATATCATTAAAATATTTCCAGTCACATTACCATGATTTGTGTAATTAACTACAGTAGAACAGGCATTTTTTGTCTCCATCTATCAACTTAAGAGTGCATGCTACCTTACTGAAATAGATCTCCTACAAAAAAAAAAGATTTCTAAAGTAAGAAATAGATGAAACATCTTTTATAAAACTTAATGAAATATAATGTCACTCCTATCAAAAAGATTTTTTAAGTAAGAAATGGATCAAACATCTGTTATAAACAGCAATCTGATTTTAACTTTACACTTTATGATTTTTTAAGGGAAATAACGCTAACACAAATCATTGATATAATGTGTGTGGCAGCATGTCCCCTTTACTACACATCAGACATCCAGCTATATACATTACAATGCTAATGGGTAAAGAAAACTTCACCTGTAAATTGGTACATGTTAGGTAGGTAAAAGTGGGTGTTGGCCAGTTAATTGTTGTTTACAAATTAAACTTGAGGCATGACTCATAATGAAAAAAGTTCCTTATCATAGGACGATCAAGGGTAGTAGAACTAGTATAGTCCTCCAGATAGTATAATATATACTAGTTAATAAAATCTCAATGATAGTAGACCATGAAGTACT
>NW_018478914.1:1805-3165 GCF_002113885.1 Mizuhopecten yessoensis | reverse complement strand
TTATAGATATAATGTACATGGTCTCTGTTTTGTTCATTGTTGGATTATTATATTATTATTTGAAACAACAATGTTCGGTAAAACCATTTGTAGTGTAAGTAGTTTGCCATACAATTAAATGCTGAAGCTGATCATTGTAATAGTAGCCTAGGTACACTGTAGTCATTCTTCTTTCTGTAATCTACTTCCAGCTGGATTTATATCATTATATTCACAAAAGTGTATTTGGTATATTAAAACATGTCTTCTTTTTTTGTTTGATATATAAAATGGATGCAACAAGCATAACCTGCACGTGACGATGAACGTGATTTTCCAGAAAAGTGTTTTATTGTGAAACGGAATGACGCTAAAAAAATGACGACGACCCCTCAATAGGGCACTTAAACCTCTGACTAGATCGTCTCATGATATCACCCCAACGGAAACAGATTAGAATGTTAGATATTGTCACATGGTATCGTTTCATAATAAGCATATGATTAGTGTATGGATCACATGAAACCAGGGCCTACAATGTATCATGCTCTCCATTGTTTCCTTCGTCGAGTACCAAATTTTCCATTTTCATTATGTATGTAACGGTTTATAAATACAAAAACAATAAAATATTTGGCAAGTGCTGTACCGTATTAATGACATTATGTCTGGCTAGCAATACAATAACAATTAGGATTACTAAGTAAGCAAGCACCTGGTTAAAACGTTCATGTGTTGATAGGCAAGTCAAACAAAGTTTACATTTTAAAAATATGATGAGGCTTATGTATCTAGATTATCATTGATATTCCTCACTCGATACTAAATTATTAAAGGCAGGTCCATCTGATAATATCATCAAACGATAATAAGAAGTGATGTCATAAGGACGAGTGAATGTTACATTGCAGTACAATTTTGTAAGATTACAATCAAACTAATTGATAATGCATACAACTTTACAACCTGTTAATAACCGCACATTAGTTGTACCAACCACACATATAGTTGTAATAACCACACATTAGTTGTACCAACCACACATATAGTTATAATAACCACACATTAGTTGTAATAACCACACATTAGTTGTAATAACCATACATTAGTTGTAATAACCACACATTAGTTGTAATAACCACGCATTAGTTGTAATAACCATACATTAGTTGTAATAACCACGCATTAGCTGTAATAACCACGCATTAGTTGTAGTAGCCATGCATTAGTTATAATAACCACACATTAGTTGTAATAACCACACATTAGTTGTAATAACCATACATTAGTTGTAATAACCACACATTAGTTGTAATAACCACGCATTAGTTGTAATAACCATACATTAGTTGTAATAACCACGCATTAGTTGTAATTACCA
>NW_018478914.1:0-1182 GCF_002113885.1 Mizuhopecten yessoensis | reverse complement strand
TAATAACCACACATTAGTTGTAATAACCACACATTAGTTGTAATAACCATACATTAGTTGTAATAACCACACATTAGTTGTAATAACCACGCATTAGTTGTAATTACCATACATTAGTTGTAATAACCACACATTAGTTGTAATAACCACGCATTAGTTGTAATAACCATACATTAGTTATAATAACCACACATTAGCTGCAAGTACCTTCAGTGTATGAGGCGGTTATTCTTTTCGTTGTTTTCAGTTTCACCTTCAGGAATCTCGCCGATTCGCTGTCCTTAGATTACAATAACTGTATTGACCAACGGGAGCGTCGTAACACTAAGAAGTGCTATGCGCTATATGACGATAGTGGGGTTTCCCTTGTTTTGATAGTTAAATCACTATTACAATCATGATTTCCGTGATAGTTACCATGACCCACCTTAAAGCTTCAGTATCTTAAACACCCTTCTGTAAACATAGGCGTTACAAAAAGAGATATTCAAACAAACTATACTGTATTTTATTTTATTTCGCATGTTAAACATATAACATTAAATATGACATGGACATGACATAAGTACTTTCTCCAAGTGCTGGCAAATGTTTAAGAATATATATGCATAAAAATTAAAACAACATTTTAATGGTTGGTAAGCATACTGATAATAAGTAATCTCCTAGTGATAACATAATTACATGTTGATGTGGTTGTCTATCACTTCAGTGTTCATACATAACGCTATGTACAGCGGAAAATAACTAAATATATGATAAACACGTCATCTAGCCTAAAACAGTTAACATTGACAGATGGATATGTGCTGCATCAAAAGTACAATTGTGACAGTATTCTGTTTGATTTCTCGTGAAGGTGGATCTAGATAGCACCAAACGATAATACGTTTCCATTCTCTTGTCCATTTAGCTGATTTTATGATAAACAGTGACATATATATTTCATTCAATTTTACGTTCCCCGTCTTGCTTTTAAGTTTTGTTTTCCAATTGTACTCTATGGTATTGAAAAATGCATAATACATAAAGTTGACTCAGTATATAAATCAGGCTCCATTGACTCGGTATATATATCAGGCTCCATTGACTCAGTATATATACCAGGCTCCATTGATTCAGTATATATACATGTAACAGGCTCCATTGACTCAGTATATACATCAGGCTCCATTGACTCAG
>NW_018478913.1:0-3161 GCF_002113885.1 Mizuhopecten yessoensis | reverse complement strand
TTGGGGTCCCTCCTGGATGAGGTAAGTCAACTTCTTCAAACAAACGATCCCCTGCAATTATGGCCCCTCTTGGGCAAGGTTAAGTGCTCTCCTTGACCCAACAGTTTCTTGTTCCTATGCTTCTTCTTCATCCTTGATACTCCAGGGATTATGCTCACTTTTGCTCTCTGCAGGCCGGGAATATGTCATGACAAGAAGACTAGGAATCTGTTGGTTGTGTAATGGTAAATTTGACTTGCTTTGAAATAGCTAATAGCCAATCAAATAGCTAGGCGCGTGCCTTCAATTTTGCTATGACTTATTCTAGTGGTGCAAAGAGTAAAATCCAACTTAACCCCAGGGGTATCAAGTATGCTTCTTCTTAGGATTGAGACAAGTGTGATCCTGTATTCAAATGTACTTGTCAGTTGTTTGCTTGTCAAATGTAGTGTCCAAGACTTTTGGATCCTTGTTGATGAAATTTGTAATTTATTTGTAGTAGAGTGTATTCAGTCTGTTATAATGTCACTGTTTCCGTTGTAGGTGAGAGTCTACGGCAGCTTTAGAACCCTCACAAAGAAGATCCAGGAATACTTGTTGGCTGGGAACCCAGGTGACTTGTTTGCCAAGATTCTTGAAAGGCTGGAGGGTGATTTTGAAGGTGTAGATCAGAGGTAAGATATGCATTTACTTGTCAGAAAGAAAAACTGCCATGGCCCAAAGAGGTATTCAACATTTAAAACATAATTTCATGCTAAAAATCTATTGCTTTTGTGCAGAAAGCCCTGGTCATTGAGTAATAAAGGAAATGTGGCAATTCCAGAAAAATATCAGTCAGAGTTTCTTAAAAATGTCATAATGAGGTTTTACTTTCTGTATATGACTTGAACTTTATCTTAGCATCTGTACTTTTCATGGATGAAGCACTTTCTGTGTTTAAGTATTATCATAGATTTGTGCATGAAATTAATGTTGATCACCTGTGGGACAGGTGTTTGATGTTTACAATCACGTTCTGTTTACATTGTTTGAAGTATTCTTTCTTTGTACAGTGTGTTATAATTAATATGTAGTAGATGTTTAATTTGGCAATTCTGATATATACTTATAGCTTTTAACTTTAACAGATATTAAAAAATAATATAACTTAACTTAAAAGATGTAGAATTACTGTATACAGGGAAATTTTGCCCAGTTAGTATTAGCCATGCACTGTGAAAATCTGTATTCGCCAAGAGTTAATTTCGTCCTTCACAAACATTTACTACAAATTGTACATTGTGTACTTATGTTCACTCTCATGATAAATTCTCCCTATTTAAGAAATGCAAAAAAGGCAAAAGTTAAACTGCAGTGAATATTTCCCAGTATACAGTAACATCAAGAGCTTAACATTCTGTTTTTGATAGATCTATTTGTAATAAATAAATATTTACTAACATTGTATTCAACTGACACTTGGAATAATCTCCTATATACTTTGTGGATTAATGTTGTGTGTCGCTTCGTTATAAATCTGTGTTTATTGCTTTTAGTTCATGTGATATAAAGTGAACTTATGCAGTGGTGCAGCGTCCGGCATCAATTTTCCTCTCAAACAATTTTTTTCTTAAGAAACGTAACAATACTGATATATGACATGCAGATTGTTCAAATGAATTAGCCTGACCCACTTTAAGTAAGATATGTTAAAATGTCCATTGATATTGATTCACTTTCAAGGAAACAACACTGAAAGGTACATTCAAAATGACCTTGACTTGTATTTTGAGGTCGCATATGTTAAAAAGTCCAATTGGCTTACCGGTATACACATCTATGAACTTTCAATCCATGATAGTTTGTCTGTATCTTGCTGGAGCAAAGGACTGTCTAAATTTTTAATTTGTTCAAATGAATGATCTGATCCATTTCCAAGTTCTCATAAATACATAGAATATATTGTATAGATTAATATATACCAAAACATAAAGAAAAACCAGGTGGGCTTATGCAGGCCAGCTGTTGGCCTTGTTTTCTATGATGATTTTCTTTTTTTTCTTTTTGTGACATGTTGAGTTGTTTCATAAGTTACATAACAAACCAAAACTGTTATCATTTTTGATTTATTGAATATTTCAAGCTTAATTTATTTGTTTCTATTTAATTCCACTTATGCTTCTGTTTTATAATTCACCTTTCAATAACATGCTCATTTTGTTTTGTTATTAATCATTGTTGATGTGGCTTGTGAACTGTAGATCAGATTGGTACATGTTTGTATTTATATCAAAATATATTTCTTAAAGAAAAGTGCTACAGATTTGTAGATGATGAGAATAGCAGTGTATTTGTAAGGCATAACATTATGAAATAATAAATACAAATTATATGTGAGAAACCCAATTATTTGATATTCTGTAAAATCTCCCCAACTGGTAACAGATTCCACTCAATTAGATATTTTAAGAAACTTTGGCTCACTAATTATTTGGTGCATTAGTGGTAATTGACATTTCTCATACTGATCTATGGTAAACAATGTACACAGCAGTGCCTAGTTATTTGTAACTCTGTTGTTTTTTTTCTCTCTGATGTAGCCTGTTTGTGTTTTGCATGTGTTTTGTTTTCACTAACCTGTGACCAGCATTACTATGTGGACGTTCACCATGTGGTAAGTGTACATGAACTATTGATCTAGGTCTGGCTATTATCACAACATGTTTATATAAAAAAAAATCATGTGATCATATTATTTGCCTGCAATGTCATGGGTGAATATTTCATTCTTGATTGAATTACCACCTAATACACTAACAAATGATTTTGTTTTGTTGTGGATGAGACATAGCTTATGTAACATGGTTAACATGCTGTGCTACCTGTGATTGTTTAGCAGCTTTTTTTTATTCTGTTTTGTTCTAATGTGGCAGATCTTTTGTATATACGTTTGATAGCATGCTGTGCTACCAGTTCGACACATATATAGTGTTTGCTTCGTCCATCCGTCCGTGCGTCCATCCGTCTGAAAGGTTTTCGGAGCATATCTCCCGTACTATTTCACCTACAGTTATGAATCTTGGTTTGTGGGTACATGCATGGAAGGTGGTGTGTCGCGTACCATATGTAGGTCACTGTGACCTCTGTCCTACGTAACTTGAGACTTGCAGCATATAAACTCTTCACTTGATTCTTCCAATCCA
>NW_018478912.1:0-3160 GCF_002113885.1 Mizuhopecten yessoensis | reverse complement strand
AACAAGATATGTCAGTAAGGGCGTTATTTTTACATCTACAAACAATATATGTCAGTAAGGGTGTTATTTGTACATCTACAAACTAGATATGTCAGTAAGGGCGTTATTTTTACATCTACAAACAAGATATGTCACTAAGGGCGTTATTTGTACATCTACAAACAAGATATGTCTGTAAGGGCGTTATTTTTACATCTACAAACAAGATATGTCACTAAGGGCGTGATTTGTACATCTACAAACAAGATATGTCAGTAAGGGCGATATTTTTACATCTACAAACAAGGTATGTCAGTAAGGGCGTTATTTTTACATCTACAATCTCGATATGTCAGTAAGGGCGTTATTTTTACATCTTCAAACAATATATGTCAGTAAGGGTGTTATTTGTACATCTACAAACTAGATATAGTAAGGGCGTTATTTTTACATCTACAAACAAGATATGTCACTAAGGGCGTGATTTGTACATCTACAAACAAGATATGTCAGTAAGGGCGATATTTTTACATCTACAAACAAGGTATGTCAGTAAGGGCGTTATTTTTACATCTACAAACAATATATGTCAGTAAGGGTGTTATTTGTACATCTACAAACTAGATATAGTAAGGGCGTTATTTTTACATCTACAAACAAGAGTAAGGGTGTTATTTGTACATCTACAAACTAGATATAGTAAGGGCGTTATTTTTACATCTACAAACAAGAGTAAGGGTGTTATTTGTACATCTACAAACTAGATATAGTAAGGGCGTTATTTTTACATCTACAAACAAGATATGTCACTAAGGGCGTGATTTGTACATCTACAAACAAGATATGTCAGTAAGGACGTTATTTTTACATCAACAAACAAGATATGTCAGTAAGGGCGTTATTTGTACATCTACACACAAGAAATGTCAGTAAGGGCGTTATTTTTACATCTACAAACAAGATATGTCACTAAGGGCGTTATTTGTACATCTACAAACAAGATATGTCAGTAAGGGCGATATTTTTACATCTACAAACAAGATATGTCAGTAAGGGCGATATTTTTACATCTACAAACAAGATATGTCAGTAAGGGCGATATTTTTACATCTACAAACAAGGTATGTCAGTAAGGGCGTTATTTTTACATCTACAAACAAGAGTAAGGGTGTTATTTGTACATCTACAAACTAGATATAGTAAGGGCGTTATTTTTACATCTACAAACAAGATATGTCACTAAGGGCGTTATTTGTACATCTACAAACAAGATATGTCTGTAAGGGCGTTATTTTTACATCTACAAACAAGATATGTCACTAAGGGCGTTATTTGTACATCTACAAACAAGATATGTCTGTAAGGGCGTTATTTTTACATCTACAAACAAGATATGTCACTAAGGGCGTGATTTGTACATCTACAAACAAGATATGTCAGTAAGGGCGTTATTTGTACATCTACAAACAAGAAATGTCAGTAAGGGCGTTATTTTTACATCTACGAACTAGATATGTCAGTAAGGACGTTATTTATTTCATCTACAAACAAGATATGTCGGTAAGGGCGTTATTTGTACATCTACAAACACGATATGTCAGTAAGGGCGTTATTTGTACATCTACAAACAAGATATGTCAGTAAGGACGTTATTTTTACATCAACAAACAAGATATGTCAGTAAGGGCGTTATTTGTACATCTACAAACAAGATATGTCTGTAAGGGCGTTATTTTTACATCTACAAACAAGATATGTCACTAAGGGCGTTATTTGTACATCTACAAACAAGATATGTCTGTAAGGGCGTTATTTTTACATCTACAAACAAGATATGTCAGTAAGGGTGTTATTTGTACATCTACAAACTAGATATAGTAAGGGCGTTATTTTTACATCTACAAACAAGATATGTCACTAAGGGCGTTATTTGTACATCTACAAACAAGATATGTCAGTAAGGGCGTTATTTGTACATCTACAAACAAGATATGTCTGTAAGGGCGTTATTTTTACATCTACAAACAAGAGTAAGGGTGTTATTTGTACATCTACAAACTAGATATAGTAAGGGCGTTATTTTTACATCTACAAACAAGATATGTCAGTAAGGGCGATATTTTTACATCTACAAACAAGATATGTCTGTAAGGGCGTTATTTTTACATCTACAAACAAGATATGTCACTAAGGGCGTTATTTGTACATCTACAAACAAGAAATGTCAGTAAGGGCGTTATTTTTACATCTACAAACAAGAGTAAGGGTGTTATTTGTACATCTACAAACTAGATATAGTAAGGGCGTTATTTTTACATCTACAAACAAGATATGTCAGTAAGGGCGATATTTTTACATCTACAAACAAGATATGTCAGTAAGGGCGATATTTTTACATCTACAAACAAGATATGTCTGTAAGGGCGTTATTTTTACATCTACAAACAAGATATGTCACTAAGGGCGTGATTTGTACATCTACAAACAAGATATGTCAGTAAGGGCGATATTTTTACATCTACAAACAAGATATGTCAGTAAGGGTATTATTTTTACATCGACAAACTAGATATGTCAGTAAGGGCGTTATTTTTACATCTACAAACAAGATATGTCACTAAGGGCGTGATTTGTACATCTACAAACAAGATATGTCAGTAAGGGCGATATTTTTACATCTACAAACAAGATATGTCTGTAAGGGCGTTATTTTTACATCTACAAACAAGATATGTCAGTAAGGGTATTATTTTTACATCTACAAACTAGATATGTCAGTAAGTGCGTTATTTTTACATCTACAAACTAGATATGTCGGTAAGGGCGATATTTGTACATCTACAAACAAGATATGTCAGTAAGGGCGATATTTTTACATCTACAAACAAGATATGTCTGTAAGGGCGTTATTTTTACATCTACAAACACGATATGTCAGTAAGGGCGTTATTTGTACATCTACAAACAAGAAATGTCAGTAAGGGCGTTATTTTTACATCTACAAACAAGAGTAAGGGTGTTATTTGTACATCTACAAACTAGATATAGTAAGGGCGTTATTTTTACATCTACAAACACGATATGTCAGTAAGGGCGTTATTTGTACATCTACAAACAAGATATGTCAGTAAGGGTATTATTTTTACATCTACAAACTAGATATGTCAGTAAGGGCGTTATT
>NW_018478911.1:0-3153 GCF_002113885.1 Mizuhopecten yessoensis | reverse complement strand
TGTATCATGTTTAACTGGTGCACGCCCCACTGGAGACTGTGGGTACTGACATNTAACTGGTGCACGCCCCACTGGGGACTGTAGGTACTGACAATGTATCATGTTTAACTGGTGCACGCCCCACTGGGGACTGTAGGTACTGACAATGTATCCTGTTTGACGAACATTAACCTATGTAGATAGTGTGTAGGCTTTAATTATCAATTTTCTTCAGACGAATAAAAGTAACCGTTTCTAAAAAACCTAGCAATCAAAACACCTTCATCACGGAGATGATTACTCTAAGATATGAAATGGCAGAAGTAGGTATTTAATTTATTTATTTAATCCTTTGTTTCCTATTCAACTGCAGAAAAGAAGAATGCATAAATATAAGCATATACTACTTATTTTATTACAGAGAGAGAGAATGAGAGAGAGAGAGAGAGAGATGAATATTAGTTTCTTTAGTCACTCCTTAGTTCAAAACAGATTGATAAAAACGAACTTTTAGGAGATGACTTCAGTCGCCTCGCCTCGTACGATCATTTAGTGAGAGTATTTGGGTCAGGACGCACACGGTACTATGTACATGTATTGGTGATGCAGATAATGCGTTATTAGACAACAAAGGATTTAAGCTCAGAATCAGGTCCGCAGTTCTTTTGATGATGTTGTGTACAGCATTATCCTGACAACAATGTTTTACATGTATTTATGAAATTAATATGACGAACAGCTGATAAAAAAATTGTGACTTTGCTCTTCCATCCTGAATGAAGACGATGTGCTCCTACAATCGCATAATTAGGAAATGATAAACGTATGTGCGTGTATTATGGTGGAATATATAACGAGGGTGAGAAAAATGTTGAAAAATCTGATTAACGAAGGCCGCTAGCGGCCTGAGTTCAATATATAATCGACATTTTCGAATCCCGAGTTATTTACTGAAACGAAAAAGAACGCAGCTACTAAAGTTGTTACGTAATTTGTATAAAATATACATAGCTGTGTAAAAATCGTGGAAATAAAAGTGCACCCTGTTTATAGCCGATACCAATGTTAAAAATCAACAAGGTGTCACGAGAAACCCTATGCACATCTGGTGTGGCTAAAATATAAAAAATACCCCCCTATACACATCTGGTGTGGCTAAAATATAAAAATACCCCCCTATGCACATCTGGTGTGGCTAAAATAAAAAAATACCCCCTATGCACATCTGGTGTGGCTAAAATATAAAAATACCCCCCTATGCACATCTGGTGTGGCTAAAATATAAAAATACCCAGGCCTGCACAAATTATTATATGCATTCTTTTTCATTCAAGTATCACTAACATCGAGAAACATCATCGTCAATACTTTTGTAAACACTGATTCCTTTTACAATTATGCCACGGATATCACAAGTTAATAAAGGACGTGCTATCGCGATACTCAAGGGACGGAGCATGTTCGACACATCAGATTTCACAAAACCACTTACAAGTTTGATGCAGTAAGATTCAATGACCGGCCGCGAAACGCGTAACATAGCGACGTCAAGACCGACTTTTTTGGCTGGCACACCTGCGTAACAGGAAGTTAAAGGTTGCTGAAACGGCAATGAATACGATTGTTAAATGTAACCATCAGATTCATCCCGTAAAAGTGATAAACAGATTGCGGGAGACCAATTTGCGTGCACATCGAAAGTGCGTTGGTTTACCAGTAGCACTGCAACGTCAAGCAGCTCCTCTGAACTGGGTGACAGCACAATGCCCAGACGTTTTTCTATGAGACGTTTGAGGTCAATGCTATTTACTGTTCATATGTTTTTCAATTCACGTTATTTGGAGAATAAGGCCGTCAATGTATGTACCAGCGTACTTAGAGGCAAACGTTTTCTGACGACTGTGTTTTGGAGCATGACCTATTTTGGGATGGTTCGGTTATGGTACGGGTGCAGGGAATCCCCTGCGGTTTGAAGACACCTTTGGTGAGCATCAATGGTAATTTAACGGCCCTACACTACCGGGATAAGATCTTTAGGCCCAATGTTATGCCTTTTGCTAGGCATCATAAAGTCACCTTGCAGCAAGATAATGCGAGACCAAACGTTGCAAGAGTCTCAATGTTTTATTGATTTACAAGAGGATTGGACAACAGACTAAAGCCTATATATGTCTTCTCCAGTTCTGGTTAAAGCATGTGATATCAAAATAGTACAATACCTATTTAACATAGGGGTTGTGTTGGACAGTTAAAACAGATTTATTATTTAAGAGTTGGAATGATTTTGGGAATAATGATAATTAGATTAATTGAAGTCTGAAGAACTGTAACTCTAGCTCACAACGATAAATAAACACGCATATTAAGATTCTGTAGGGACTATAGCTTGGCATCCATGCTGTTCTGGTTTGTTTCCAATCGTGCATCTGTGGAATGAACTAAACAGAAGAGCTAGGAATAGCTTCAACCCTGACTGGCTTGTTTACCGGTACGTTGGTGCAGGGTAGGCTTATAATACACGCACACGCATGGTCTATCGTCCAATAATACATGGTTATCAATCAATGAAAAGTCCGTTATATCGCAAACGTGGTAGCATATCAAAAATATGTTAGGCTCAGAGCAGAAAATTTTCGTGAATTTACTACTGTTTCAGTCTCGCATCTGATCACAGATGGGACCTCTGCTGTCAAAGTGAACATTACTCCAACAATGTTTTACACGGTAAGATATTTTTGACAGGCGCCGTGTAACCTCTAACTGCCCATTGCTGATTTTCCCGATGCTGACGATCAAATTTTCAAAGTTCGGATTTAGAAAAAGTGTATCGTGTTTACATACATTTAAATGTTCAAAAGGGTCCAATAAATATTCCTTTCCATAAATCCATGATTAAATGAGAAGAATTTCGTGTCAAAGACATAAATAATGAGTTTTCCTCTTTCTAAGTGAAGCAGACAACATTTGCCGTGTTTTTGCGGTTAATACAAAAATGGATAACATGCAATGTTCTACAAGTGGAATACAAGCAAATTCCGTATCATTTCGTGAGTAGACATCGTTGTCATGAACTGTTAACCACCCAAAGGACTTTTTTCAAGCCGATTTAGTCCCCCTAACCACAGCACTGTCAACGTAATATCCTTATAGATATATGGTATTTAGTCCCCCTAA
>NW_018478910.1:0-3152 GCF_002113885.1 Mizuhopecten yessoensis | reverse complement strand
GCACCGTGCCGATATACATTACCTAGCACCTTGCCGATATACACTTCCTAGCACGGTGCCGATATACACTATCTAGCACCGAGCCGATATACAATACCTAGCACCGTGCCGATATAACAACTTAGCACCGTGCCGACATACACTGTACATTACCTAGTACCGTGCCGATATACACTACCTAGCCCCGTGCCGATATACACTACCTAGCACCTTGCCAATAAATACTACCTAGCACCGTGCCGATATACATTACCTAGCACCGTGCCGATATACAATACCTAGCACCGTGCCGATATAACAACTTAGCACCGTGCCGACATACACTGTACATTACCTAGTACCGTGCCGATATACACTACCTAGCCCCGTGCCGATATACACTACCTAGCCCCGTGCCGATATACACTACCTAGCACCTTGCCGATAAATCCTACCTAGCACCGTGCCGATATACACTTCCTAGCACCTAGCCGATATGTACTACCTAGCACCGTGCCGACATACATTACCTAGCACCGTGCCGATATACAATACCTAGCACCGTGCCGATATAACAACTTAGCACCGTGCCGACATACACCGTACATTACCTAGTACCGTGCCGATATACACTACCTAGCACTGTGCCGATATACACTACCTAGCACCGTGTCGATATACACTACCTAGCACCTTGCCGATAAATACTACCTAGCACAGTGCCGATATACACTACCTAGCACCATGCCGATGTACACTACCTAGCACCGTGCCGATATATACTACTTAGCACCGTGCCGATATATACTACCTAGCACTGTGCCGATATACACTACCTAGCACCATACCGATATACAGTACCTAGCACCGTGCCGACATACACTTCCTAGCACCGTGCCGATATACACTATCTAGCACCGAGCCGATATACAATACCTAGCACCGTGCCGATATACACTACCTGCCGATATACACTACCTAGCACCGTGCCGTTATATACTACCTAGCACCGTACCGATATATACTACCTAGCACCGTGCCGATTTAAACTTCCTAGCATCGTGCCGATATACACTACCTAGCACCGTTCCGATAAATACTACCTAGCACCGTGCCGACATACATTACCTAGCATCGTGACGATATGCACTACCTAGCACCGTGCCGATATAAACTACCTAGCACCGTGCCGATTTAAACTTCCTAGCATCGTGCCGATATACACTACCTAGCACCGTTCCGATAAATACTACCTAGCACCGTGCCGATATATACTACTTAGCACCGTGCCGATATATACTACCTAGCACCTTGCCGATATATACTACCTAAGACCGTGCCGATATACATTACCTAGCACATTGCCGATATACACTATCAACACCGTGCCGATATACACTACCTAGCACCTTGCCAATAAATACTACCTAGCACCGTGCCGATATACACTTCCTAGCACCTAGCCGATATGTACTACCTAGCACCGTGCCGACATACATTACCTAGCACCGTGACGATATGCACTACCTAGCACCGTGCCGATATATACTACCTATCACCGTGCCGATATATACTACCTAACACCGTGCCGATATACATTACCTAGCACCGTGCCGATATACACTACCTAGCACCTTGCCGATAAATACTACCTAGCACCGTGCCGATATATACTACTTAGCACCGTGCCGATATATACTACCTAAGACCGTGCCGATATACATTACCTAGCACCGTGCCGATATACACTACCTAGCCCCGTGCCGATATACACTACCTAGCACCCTACCTAGCACCATACCGATATACAGTACCTAGCACCGTGCCGACATACACTTCCTAGCACCGTGCCGATATACACTATCTAGCACCGAGCCGATATACAATACCTAGCACCGTGCCGATATAACAACTTAGCACCGTGCCGACATACACCGTACATTACCTAGTACCGTGCCGATATACACTACCTAGCCCCGTGCCGATATACACTACCTAGCCCCGTGCCGATATACACTACCTAGCACCTAGCCGATATGTACTACCTAGCACCGTGCCGACATACATTACCTAGCATCGTGACGATATGCACTACCTAGCACCGTGCCGATATATACTACTTAGCACCGTGCCGATATATACTACCTAGCACCTTGCCGATATATACTACCTAAGACCGTGCCGATATACATTACCTAGCACCTTGCCAAGATACACTTCCTAGCACGGTGCCGATATACACTATCTAGCACCGAGCCGATATACAATACCTAGCACCGTGCCGATATACACTACCTACTAGCACCGTGCCGATATACACTACCTACTAGCACCGTGCCGATATACACTACCTGCCGATATACACTACCTAGCACCGTGTCGATATACACTACCTAGCACCTTGCCGATAAATCCTACCTAGCACCGTGCCGATATACACTACCTACTAGCACCGTGCCGATATACACTACCTAGCGCCATCCCGATATACGGTACCTAGCACCGTGCCGACATGCACTACCTAGCACCGTGCCGATATATACTACCTAAGACCGTGCCGATATACACTACCTAGCACATTGCCGATATACACTATCAGCACCGTGCCGATATACACTACGTAGCACCGTGCCGATATATACTACCTATCACCGTGCCGATATATACTACCTAACACCGTGCCGATATACATTACCTAGCACCGTGCCGATATACAATACCTAGCACCGTGCCGATATACACTACCTAACACCTTGCCGATATATACTACCTAGCACCGTGCAGATATATACTACCTAACACCGTGCCGATATACATTACCTAGCACATTGCCGATATACACTATCAGCACCGTGCCGATATACACTACCTAGCCCCGTGCCGATATACACTACCTAGCACCTTGCCAATAAATACTACCTAGCACCGTGCCGATATATACTACCTAGCACCTTGCCGATATATACTACCTAAGACCGTGCCGATATACATTACCTAGCACCTTGCCGATATACACTTCCTAGCACCGTGCCGATATATACTACCTAAGACCGTGCCGATATACACTACCTAGCACCTTGCCGATAAATACTACCTAGCACCGTGCCGATATACACTACCTAGCACCATACCGATATACAGTACCTAGCACCGTGCCGACATACACTACCTAG
>NW_018478909.1:0-3151 GCF_002113885.1 Mizuhopecten yessoensis | reverse complement strand
CATTCAGACAGGTGAGAACGGTGTCACATGTGACTCGACTATTGATAATACAAGCTACTCTGTGTGGATCTGTCGATCGTTTTTCAGGATAAGAATACGTTTACTATACTACCCCAACAGACTATTGACATGCAGGTTTAAGTGGGCGTGTCATAAACTGTTGCACATCAGATACATTTAGATATAAATCCTGTGGAGATCGGAAATGGTATATCAGAATCCGACACGTCCGATTTTATAATATAATAGTTTATGAACAGCTAAAAATGCAAAATACCAACCGTTTTGACTTTCGGCTACAACCACATAACTTGCACCAAGCAATCTATTTGCCAGAATAATCATTCAAGCAGGAACATGTGACGGACAGTTGCATCTTGCTAAATATCTTTTGATGCTTAAGCGTAATATATCGATGAATTCAATATTGATTTTCTTTGCTGATAATGTCTCGCGAAATATAAGTAGTGTATATGATCAATAACCAAAAAGATCACTGGACAATTAGGTCTACAGGGTTTTGCAATTAACATCATTGATAGAGATCACCGATGCCAGACCACCAATATTAATATTAATCTTGCTCACAATTAAAATACAGTTTTATAAGAGCTTCTATCTATCAACGCTGCGTTCCCGTCCTAAGCTGATTTGAGGACATACACAATTACTTGCATTCTACTGATTTAAGGTGGAGCGTGACTAAGTATGGTCCACTGTGGGATCGGGCGTTTCCATATTACTTATACTCTGTTTCCTACCGTTTTCTTACTGTACACTGGACATTTCGCTGCAGTGTATCTTCCTTTATAAGTAATTAAATGTGAAAGGCGAAATTTCGCCCTTTGCCTGTAAAACCCGAATTCGCCCAGTGTAAATTTCGCCTTTCACATTTAATTACTTTGTAAATTATTATAACCCTCGCGAAATAAAGCTACTGTACAATACCTGATCTTCAAATATTTCCTTCGAGTAAACTGCTTTTTAAGGTAATTTTTCGGTGAAATTCGTCGAGATGCCACCATTTGTCAGCACAATGATGATGTTCTAAAGGATTTTGACAATATATCTAGGAGTTCACATTTTGTCATGGAAAAAAATATATGGGAAAGGGATACATAAGAGTACGCTGGCGGTAAATGATGTGATAAATGAAACGAAAGGCATTACATCGAAATTGTTTATCACAATGACATTGTGCAAATATTTTAATTGCTTATATTCAGTGTTATTAACAGTCTTGTTATCTTAAGGTCACCATATCGTATATTGTATAATAATAATCAATATTGAATAAAGCCTGGAGTTATACTTCAAAAACGATTTTGATTATGATTAAAATCGTTTGCCACCAGTGAGATTAGCTTGTAACGTTAAAAATGACGATGTGGAATATGGTGCGTAAAACATTTTAAGCCATTTGTCCACTGCTTAAGCTCACAGAAGGCTTAATTAATTCCATGAGAATTATCTGAGATATGATTTTTTTTTTATTGTTGTTGTTAAATAAATATTTACGTCATTTGTTTCCTGTTGACGTAACTTCTGCATTACCCTATCATTTCTGGCTTAGTCCTAGAATCAATATGTAGGATTTAGGTTCCGCAACACTCTGTGATAACAGACATAACTAACTCTCTACCAGAAGGACAAATTCGTCGAATTCGACGACGTCATTTCTCGAATATTTCTTTTTTCAAGTTTCGAATATAACGAAAACATAATAGACTTTTCGTATATTTAATAATAAAAAAACAACGTTGAAAGGTTGTCCTTCACTAGTATCACGAAGGAAAAATATATCTGGTCGCTGTATCGTCGTTGTAAGGGAAAAGAAAAGTCGGTTATGTAATAATTTGATCATGACCGAACACAAGCTTAACGCACTTGTTTTCTAATTCCGTGAGATAAGTGCATAGATTCTTTGATTGGTCCATCGCGAGGTAATTGGAAAAGGGACTTGCATCAAGTTTTAATGAAGCGGTTCTCATTTTGAAAGGTAGTGTGTGTTCTTATTAGTCTGCTACCTACGTCAGCGAATAGAAGTCATACTGCACCAGGTACACGGAACATACTTAAAAAAACTTAATTAGCAATTTAGTTGCACTACATGTCGATCGCAATTCACTGTAAACTTAAGGAATTAACACTAAGAAGGCGACACACCGGAGAGTGCGTCAATATCATCAAGAACAAATTAGATATCTGACTACCTCAGAAACTGTCAACCGGTACGGAGATATTTTTTCTATTATCAGTATTGACTTCTCTGGAAGACCGGTAGAGATACAGTAACTTGGCTTTCGAAGGAACTAATTATAGAGTGCTTAGCACTGAAAACTAATATTGTAAATATCATTTATCCGACACCACTATGTGTTTTTCATTCTCGGCTCATTGCATGGATAAACTTTCTAGGATTTAGTAAACTTTATTGATTGCCCACTAGAAGGTAGCATCTAGGTCCGTATTCATGAAACCGTTCTCAAGCTCAAGAATGGATTCTGTGCTCAAATCCATTTTTTTGTAACCTGCTTAAATCCCATCAAATGATTAAAACGTCAAAATTCAATACCGAAAACATTATCTGGCTTTAAGTCATTTTAAATGTTTTATAACTTATTGACAAAATAACAATGTTTATTCCTTTATAACCGGAACAAGAAATAAGGCTGATCACAAAATACATTCTTGAGCACGAGAACGGTTTCATGAATACGGGCCGAGGACGTTGGTCGGTTTTTCTACTTATGACTTCAAGTCGCAATTCTTTGCGAAGTCATTTTTCATTGTGACATCAAAGTTCATGGCAATTTTTTCTCGGATCGAAAATAGCAAGTAGTGACGAATTCTCCAAAGAAACATATAGTTTTCTAGATACAATACCAGAATGGTGAGAAAAAGGTCCCCAAACTCGTGATGGTTTATCATCATGTGATTAAAACCATCGTTAGTTAATTTTTCTATTGTAAAAGACACTCGCGAAGAACCCCGTGTCTTTATACAAGTTGAAAATTAACAAGCTCCACTTAGTTAAACATGATAACCAATCATCACTAGTTGGGAAGCCTCCATATATACAATTTTTCGTGGAAAACAAAAATTCCCACGAAATTAAATCCCCACGAAAACATAAATTTGGTATGATATA
>NW_018478908.1:0-3147 GCF_002113885.1 Mizuhopecten yessoensis | reverse complement strand
TGGAGTTATGGCCCTTTGTTGAAAAATCCTTGTCCTGACAACTTTCTAATTCACTGGGGTAATTTCAAAGTTTACAGATATGATAACTGCCCCATGACGTTGTGCATCGAAGTAGTACTTTTTCATTCCGACCCTTTTAAAAGGAGTTATGGCCATTTGTTGAAAAATAAACCTTTGTCTGACTCCTAAACTACTGGTCCGATGTCAAGCAGTTGTGGGTCTTTGTTGAAAATCTTTGTCCTGACAGCTCTTCCTTAACGAAGTAGGACGATTTCAGCAAAACTGGTTCATCTGGGCTAACAAGATTTGGTTTGCAAGTATGTTTTTCCATTGAGTACAGAAAGTATGTCAGTTACCTACAAACTTAAATAAGAGTACAGCTCAGTGAATAAAGAAATCATTACTGGTGTGAGATTATGGACTGCTATGCAATGCTTTACCTTAATTAGACTTTAGCTTGCAGTTCTGGTTTATATAGGAGCGGGGGTATTAGTTAGCTTTTGGCTTACATTCCTTGTTTTACATATTTTAGGGGTTTAAATCGACTTTCGATGAAAATGCCACACCCCATGCTTACATATAAACGAGAGCTTAATTTTCATCTTTCTCGTATATATAATCGTTGGGGTGACATTTTTACCGAAAGTCGATTTAAACCCCTAAACATGTAAAGTTACAATGAACCCCTTAGTATTGGACCAAATATAGCTGTTACAAATTCTCAGGTCCCTGTGCATGTGTGCTGTATCCCGGAAGAGGCCAGATGTCTTGATAAAACATAAAGACAGTTCAGTATACCAGTCACTACTGGAGGAGGCGTGATTTTGGGTTGCGATTGACGCACCATTATATGAGATGACGCACACATTATCTATAACTGTAACTCTCTTGATGTCGGTGAACTTAGATTTTTTTTCTTAGATGACAGCCAGTTAAAAAAAGCAACCTTAGAGTTGGAGACAAATCATCTTTCTAACGCATTGTTCATCGTCTCTCTTTAAGAGCGATATCCTTCGGTCACTGCAGGAATAACACACTGTTCTCGATAGATTTCCAAATCTAGCTGTGGTTGGGGAGTTTACACGTTTTGATGAATCCGAGAGCGTTAGAGGATAGGTAATACCACACTAGCCCGAGTTTCCTCTGGCCCTGACAACAGACTTAGACATTTTTGGCGATAGACACCTATCTGTCAAAATGTCTAAGTCTGGTGTCGGGACCAGAGGAAACTCGACTAATACCACACAAGACTGGTCCATTGGGTTGGGACAGACAAAGAGCATTCTACCCGTTCCTTTACACCGGATATTTTCCTATTTGCCATAACGGAACATGACAAGTATTGGTGACATAAATGTGTTTTAACGCGTCCAATTGTGAACAGGTTCAACTTAGTTATAAATATATTTTTAAATCATGGTGAAGGTTTCTGCTAAATTATTACAGAAAAATAATCATGCTGTCAAGTATAACCATACCACTTCTAAAATTTGTTTATGTATGATTTAAAATCTTTACCTACACGATAATAGCTTTGATTACTTCTGAAAAGAAACCCATACATTGCAGAACTGGTATGACAAAACAATAAAGTTGAAATAAATGAAAAATATGTCAACAGCAGTATTTGGAGAATAATAAAACATAATAGGGCAAGGCTTGGATTTTAAATGTAGGATCCTGACCCAGTCTGACTACAATAAAATCCAAAACGAAATAAAAGGGAGGTTAAAATCATGATGCGTTGTTTGGTTTAGACTTTAAGTATCTGTTATAAAATGTTGATTTAATTTCATATTATGGGGGAAATTTATCTTATTAGTACAGAGCCAGAGGTCACCTGTGTGACTATAAAGGAAGGAAAAAATTCAATGAGCAAAAAAAAGTTAAATTCGCTCTGATTTTAACTCATTTTCATGAGATTCAAACATACATGTATATAAAAAAAGGATTTTTTTTCTCAGTTTAGATCATGATTTAACANTCAGATCAATTCTACAACAAAGTGTTGAAAATATGATCTGCATATTTTTCTATTTTAATGCATGCAATACTTGGGCTTTGTTGTTTTTACAATTAAACCAGTGATATATTTGGTTTTGTCTTCACATTTGTTTTCTTTTTGAATCAAAGAAATAATCAACATATATGTATGTGTGTAATGGAGAAATATATGACGTGGATGAGAAAATGTTTGAAAAATAATAAACGAAGTCCACTTTGGAATAAGTTATTGGAGTTTGGAAGCCCTAGTTATGTATATTCTATCATAAAGTACAAACATATGTTGATTATATCTGCATGTATATCTATTTTAGGTATATTCTACCAAGTAGAATGTTATGAACGTGTGATTTCATGTCTACCTGTGTGTTCTTATGCCTAAATGAAACAAGGTGACCTACCCGTCACATTTGAAGATCCCAATTAAACATCAGAATTCAGAGATGTAATTTGGATATATTGAACTTTGACTTTCATTATTAAAATGGTGTTTAGTGACATTAACTTAGGCAGTGATATGGCATTAAGGCTGATATGATAAAAATGGTTATTCAGAATAACAACATGACAATATATTGTATGACCCCAGCTGAGTGCTACGTACTGACATACCGGTAATTGCATCGCACATGGGCTTATAGTGCATACTATACCTTTTGATAAGCTTATTCAAGTTTCAAGAAAATCCGCTTAAACATTGAAATGCTGAAAAAAACCAAAGAGCAATAATTGCTCTTTTCGAATTCTCAAAATAAAATGGCAGATTGGAAGACACTAACAATGAAGCCTTTCTGTATAAGGATTAAAAAAGATCACCATTACTCAAAAAAGACTAGGTTAAGTATTTTACGAATTGTTTATTCAAAACACCAAACAAGAAAACATAAATGGTAAGGAGCTCTGTCAAAAACTAAGAGAGGAGATTTCCAGACAAAAACACTTAACACCACAGGAAGGGCAACACAGTGACATTAGACGGGCATGTAAAATATCTCCTATGGTGGACCATTCCTCTCTCTCATGTCAAAAATGGAGTTTAGTAATTGGACTTTACACAGGCTGAAATAGTGGGAGCAAATCTACCCAGAGGTGTTACTAGGGTTACAATAGTAGGTGTAGGTGCACTCACAAGTGCAATCCTGG
>NW_018478907.1:0-3137 GCF_002113885.1 Mizuhopecten yessoensis | reverse complement strand
GGACCAGTCGGTCTTGAAACGTTGCGACACGTTTAATAAGTACGTTGTTTGTGTAGAAAGTAAAACTTTGAATCACATATTTCCGAAATGATTAATCATATTGAAAACGTGCATATTTATATTTTCACAAAAATTACCGCAATTAAGCGGTCTGAATTACACTATTAATCATCGGATTTTTGTTGTTGTTCGTGTTGTCCTTGTTCTTGGTGTCGTTGAAGATGACTCAGCTTGAAAATAATGGTCTTTTCAAAAGAAAGAATTTAATGTTTGGTAAGAGAGACAAAATAATTTAGGATCTCGTGCGCTAATGAAGTTACTAGAAAGAACGGAGTTGAACATGAACTTGGCATGACATTTCAATGGATTTTGGTGTACACGTAATTTATTGTAGGAAAATGATCACCAGGCCCATACAATATTACATGTAACACCTTACCGAGCATGAGAACACAAAGTTATCCAAAGCCAGTGATACCAATGTCATTACATAGCAAACCTCCGGTGTAAAAAACCGGATACACTGCAGCGTTTTAAATCAAGGTAAAATAATTATATCCAACGGCCCAGAAATGTTAGACCCATCAGCTTCCATGTTTTAGAGAACCTCGACTGTTTTAGCCAATTAAATCCTTTAAAAATGTTCAAAGTTGTCAATTTTAAGCGCGCAACATGTATTTAATTATCAAACTGTTTAATGTTTACAACGCGACGTTATACGTGATTGTACTTGATTATGCTGACGTCGTCGAACTTATTCGATTGCCTGTAATTACACTGTAGCTAGAAATAGTTTACACCTAATGATGATGATAGTACATAGAGTCAAGCGTCTCTGTGAAAAAGACATCAATAGAGACCGGAAGTGATCATAACAAAACTTCTACACCGACATCATTGAGGCTGATACTCTGTATCCAAACACACAAGAAATGCATTGATGTGGTTCATAAAAAAGGACTTTCTAAGACCTTTCCAATCTATACAACGTCTTTGTATTATAATCCATCCTGATTAGCAGTTATTGCCACAAATTGACGATAGTTATCAAGTCCGCATTTGCCTACTTCATCGAGCTAATAGTCTTACCAATAAGGAGTTATAATCTTTGTGAGAGGATTTGCTCACAGCTGCCAGAGGTTGACACCTAGTTTTATTGCTGATGAATGTACCTAGTCTATTATCACAGTTCCCTCTTTTCTGTCTAACAGTGGGTATAATGACCCACGTTGATTCAGTAATAAAGCTTAATTGATTTACCTGGGATCTATAATTTCGTACTCAATGCCATACATGCAAACTATTGGGAAATCTAAAGAAACTTCGGCTTACAACAATGATTAACACAGTAAATTAATCCCAAAACCTATACGTCGGCGATGAGCGACCAAGGACTAAATCAAGCGGAAATACCGGTCGATCGATCTTTCTTCCAGCCCACCAAAAACATATTAATCACAATAGAAATAAGTTTCAATCATGTACATGTTGGATCATTAATTTAACATTAACACTACCGGAGCAGGCCAAGGCTTGTATGTTTTCTGTTTGGTTTGTGTTTTATGCCATATTCTTCTCCAAGATAGAACATGTACTTAACTGGCAATGTCCAAGAATGTAATCGCTTGCCTGATCTATTGTGTTTTTTCACGCACTCTCCAGCGTCAGGCACTGAAACCTATACCAGAGCAACGCTTCAATAAAAACATGGAACTAAATCCCAGTGGGACAGCTAGCTCCCATTGTTAGGCGCGACCATCTTGGAATGTCTGTAACTGGACAGTAATTGTGTTGGAGTCTACAACTTACATTTAAATAAGCCGTGTTATTTTTCTGTGTAGATCGCACGGGGAAGCATTTAAAAAAAATATCATTTCAGTTTGCTATTACTAAAGTAATCACAAATATACGAGCATGTTTATTTTAAAGAGACCCCAGGTCTGCATTGTATGAACGGGTTTTTTCAAAATTCCTGTAGTTTGAACCAATAGGAAAGCATTAAGTTTACAATACATGTTGAAAGGAAATTTTCCTAAAACGTTATAGAACGCGTCAAAAATGTATTAGGTTGCGGATTGGTACATGTAATAAAACGTCGATATATATGCTGTTGACCTGTTCTGCTTCACATTTACATCACTGCATGTCAGGGGTTGAAACACGAATATACAAAGCAACACATGTTGTAGCCACCTGCAGAGTTTTCGGATTTGCCTTTCGGATTTTGGGACACAAAAGCGTAAATAAATATGCAGCACCCATTGCAGTATTTAGGATCTTTCTACTTTCTCTCTAGTTCCCAACAACCTTTGTGTTCCCCAACGTATTGCTTGGACCTATTATTGAACATACGCCCAAGTTGGGAAGGTATAAGGTTCTGTCCCTATGCCGAGATGTACCAAAGTCCTTGAAGAAGGTAGATGTTACTCCTTGCTAAACATTTAGCATGAAGGACAATCGTAACAGCTGGTTCACCTGTAACCTCTGGTGAGTTTTTTCATTGAGGTAGCACTTTAAACTCGGCATCAGTTCTGCAATATCGCAGGAAGGCAGGGGCTTTGGGCCTAAATATTTTCTGACCTCATTGCGTTTTTGTATGCCACCTTTTGGTTATCATTGATAATAAGCCATGTAGTTTATAGGTTTCATAAGATAAGTGTTGCAAGGTTCTCTTGACAAATATTCGTCATATAAATAAATGACAATCATCGGACACAAATCTTTGTTATTCTTTCATAAGAAAAACTTTCTAATCTAAGTTAATATAAATGAATTACATCAAAATATATATACCTCCTCCAGCGCGCACACACAGCTCAGCCGTAAGTGGGACCCTTAACCAATCAACAGCAAACAAAACTACACACCTATAATACATATGCATATAAATAGATATATACGCATACACTCAATGGGCTGTTATTGTTTATATAATGTATATTGTGAAGTGAAGGAGGCACTGTTTGATATCGTTAAATCCTGTATCAATGTTAGAAAGGCACATGTCGTTGATTTAAACGTATCTTTGATAACTACTTCTTTGTGTACGTGTCGTCACTCACACTGGACTGAGGTCACAATTAAATGCTTTTGGGTTCAGTACCCGGGTTCAGTACCCACGAATGAAGTCCCTTAGA
>NW_018478906.1:0-3135 GCF_002113885.1 Mizuhopecten yessoensis | reverse complement strand
GGTATGTTCTATTGTTTCAATATCAGTTTTACACGAGTTACAATAAGGACTATCAGCTATTCCTGCCTTAAATCAAAATGAGTTTGTGCTGTTTATAAAGTGTATATTGTTTTTATCCAAAATAAAGTGGAAATTTTATACCAAAATAAAGTGTTAAATTGTTTCCAAAACATGGTGTTTACTATTTACAACACCATACTCCTAATGTAGTGATAACCTTTTACCAAAATGTAGTGTTCAAATGGGATAACTAGGAAACACTAGTGGGCCTGATGAAAATTCACTGAGGCCAAAAGGTTTGTCATAAGTGTCTTGTGATAGAAAGTAAACACATTTTGACGACATGCTTTGAAAAGATTATTTATTTCAGCATCCAGTCAACAACACTACAACTATTCTAGGCGTCAAATCTTTGTTCAAGATGCTGTCTCCAGATTCATTCAAATGCACCTACATTTGAGGAAAATGACTTCATCCACGAGTAAGATTGTATACATTATATGCTTCTGTTTGTATTGTTGTGTTAATTGTTACCATCACATTATATTGTGATTACAAACGTGCCAATAAACATTGAAATTCGTATCTGAATGTGTTGGCGCTGCCACGTTGTCCGTTGCTCCAGCGAGTACAGTTTAATCCCCTCCTATTTGAAGAGTTCCACTAGTCGCGATATCATCTATTGAATTGACCAAAATGAAAGGGTTGGAGATCAGACGTTGTTGTCATACCACTTGACTGATTGTAGCCAACCACCAACAGTAATGTACAGATGTATTAATATTCGAGACGATTCGACATTAATGACGCTCGTTTACTGAAATAGGCGATATTACACCCTTACTTAATGATTTTTCCTCGACATATAAATAAACTAATCCAATGACAACAAAAACGAATATGTTTGATGATTAAAATGTTTTCAAATGAATGTCTCATTTATTACGTGTTCATGATTTGCATGGAGTTTGGCCTCGGTAACACTGCTCCTGATCTTCTGGACGCGTTTGGGTCTTTATTTAGACGACACGGATTCGGAGGATTCGGAGCAGAGACAGTGTTTTGTTACTATCGTTCGATTGGTCATTTTCCACCAAATGAAAGCAGAATTTAACTACCTAGCAGTTTCGAGCTTTTAGGTCAAGGTCGCCGCACTAAGACCATGCTCTAATGAGAAGCATATATCCGTTTTCCGTATCAGACATTGTTCCCGTCCATCCGCTATAGTGTAACTATACTATATACTATTGTATGGATTACTTCCTTGTCAATGTGATGACTTTTTAACTCCAAATTTGGTATAAACTGTAAACAAATCGTTGTTAACAGTTTGATCCGCTGAATCCAATAATGTCTGTCCGTATTACTGATATGAAAGCAGAATGGGCGTTGTATTCTGTACACACTTGTTGGTCACACGAAAAGACCCAAATCGTCCTACTGCCCCCGTTACAATATTTGGTATCTCTTTGCTTTGTTTTCTTTGTCACCAAATCTAATTTTGGTGTCTCCCTAGGCAGCAAGTTATCAGAACGATGGGACCAGATGAAATGGTTACTGACTATGGCATTGCAGCGAGATAAAACATTGACGTGGACCTAGAGACGCACTCGTCATGTGACCTTTGCTGTTTCAAGGATGTAAAACCCCTCGACTAATAAACGATTCCATCCGGAATGGGTTAGTGGTTTTTTCGTGTCTATCACGGAACTGAACAAAAGTAACGCATTGAAATCACTCCAGGGTTTGACACGTTCGTCGTCGTAAACGGTGCGAGTTTTGCCTGGACGGGTTTATCAATGAAACCTATGTCTGTATTGAACCGTAAATGCGGTAATGGTACTACATCTCGCTCATTTGCACATTTACATCATACGGTCAGCCTGAACAGTGTGTGAACTTGGGGTGTCCCGGAGACCGGTGCTTACCCAGAGAACGGAGGGTGCTGTAATGACCGGATCCTAGTGTTAATCCCCTAGATATGCTGACGAGAGATCATTGAATCTAAAGTGGAGTCTGCTTAATAATTATTTATATGCCCTTCAATATTTACAAACCCGAGCGTGAGAAATACAATTATTAGACATTATCATGTGTGTATATAGTGACTATCTCCTTGCCCGTTGATTCGTGTATATGATATATATGGTTTGCACTTTTGGAACAATGCCCGAACTTCTCTCTTACCGCTCAGCAGACTGATGGTACTTCCGGTTTGTTGCTCGTATGACGTGCATGTCTCCTTGAGAACAAGTCCTACCGGCTACAGACTGACTGATTGTCAGCACCGACTTCCGTCTAGCCGCCATTATAGGCAACACGTCATCATTCCGGCACAGTAGCCACAACCGGAAGTAACTATGCAGATACGCCCTATTTCTAGGTCAAATATCTATTTATAAATGTATAAGATAGGGTTAACATATCATGAGATATAAAATACACAGACAATTTGAACACATCATATTTCTGAGTAAAAAGATTTTAGCAAATATAAGTGTTTACTTAATCTCACAAGTACTTCACGATCACTAAAGTGCCCTATTACAACCAAACATATTTAAATACAATCGTCAACGGCCACTCGTTAAACTGTAGGTGACATTAGTTCATAACTGACTTAAAATACCCCAAACATACGGTATGTATGCATCAATATAAAGTTAAATTCCATCTCGTCATATTAATGTGTGCCGAGGAATCTGGGTGACAGGTGTTTACTATAGACCTGTGTCCGGACTATCACCTTTGTCTCTAGTTGTCAATCCCCCTATATTTACCCCACATGTTTAAGGTATTTGGTATCCTCCTTCAAGGATGTCGGTAACGAGAGATACTCTATTACCCGTCAAATATTTCCGGATCAATTGGCCAATTTCAATCAGCTGCTCGGTAGCAGTGATGCTTTTTACCTGGAATTATCTGGCTGGTCGGAGGGAGGGGTGTAAGTTTAGCTCAATCACCGGTTACCTGTACAGCTCTCGACACCTTTTCTTTATTGCAGTAGTTGATGGGTGATAAACCATTAATTACCGGTAAGTCTTAGTGCACACCTGTCACTAGCTCGTGCCGAATACACAGCCGTCATCGCACCTGTCCCTTGGCGCATGCCCACATGCAATACACATCCCTAAT